>NW_016828021.1:1258718-1367223 GCF_001698545.2 Rhinopithecus bieti
TTTTTTTTTTTTTTTTTTTTTTTTTTTTTTACAAAGTCTCACTCTGTTGCCCAGGCTGGAGTGCAGTGGCACGATCTTGGCTCACTGCATCTTTCGCCTCCCACATTCAAGTGATTCTCCTGCCTCAGCCTCCTGAGTAGCTGGGATTACAGGTGCATGTGCCACCACGCCTGGCTAATTTTTGTATTTTTAGTAGAGACAGAGTTTCACCATATTGGTCAGGCTGGTCTCGAATTTCTGACCTCGTGATCCACCCGCCTTGGCTTCCCAAAGTGCTGGTATTACAGGTGTGAGCCACTGAGCCTGGCTGATCACTTCCCTCTTAATCGTTAATCCCTGGACCCATTGACTTTAATATTGTGGCATACGTGATAGACTGAAGTGAATCATGTATTGTGTCCCATAGACTTAAAATTTTTTGTTAATAATTTAATGTTTACAATGAGGTGGAACTACAGTTGTCCTTTGGTATCCTTGGGGGATTGGTTTCAGGACTCCCTTGGATACCAAAATCCATGGGTGCTCAAGTGTCTGATTTAAAATGGTGTAGTATTTTCATATAACTTATGTACATCCTCACATATACTTTAAATCACCTACAGATTAGTTCTAATACCTGGTACAACACAAATGACATGTAAGTGGTTGTTATACTATATTGAGTTTTTATTTGTGTTATTTTTTATTGCTGCATTGTTTTTATTTGTTTGCTTTTTAATATTATTGATCCATGGTTGGCAGAATGTGTGGATGTGGATACAGAGGGGCTGACTGTATTTTGTTTTCTATATGAAAGAGGTGCTTACTGTACAATAGAGTTTTCCAATCTGGGCAATATTGACCTTTGTAGCCAGATATTCTTTCTTGTGAAGGCCGTACTGTGCATTGTAGGATGTTTAACAGCATCCCTGGCCTCTACTTACTAGATGCCAGTAGCACTTGCTTCTCTGTTTGCAAAAACCAGAAATGTCTCTAGACCTGTCAGATGTCCCCTGGGAACAAAATTGTCCCTTGTTGAGAATTACTGCTCCAAAGTATTAAAATTCAATGGAAAGGCATTGAGTTACCGTGACTGACTGGAGAGAATCATTGCTGTTACCTTCTCTTAGTACTTCCCAGCTGCCCCATCCCAACCCTAGGTTGGTGACTGTGAACAGTGGTATTTTTCTTTTGTCTTTTGGTAGTGGACTTTTACTGGTCCTGGAGACCAGCCCTCTCATGTTTTAAGCACATTATCAGTTTTACCCCCCGCCCCCAGGGACTATTTTTCTGCTCTCATGGTCTACATTCTGCCTACGTGTGACTCTCTTTGCCCTAAACCCCTCCTAATCCAGAGGCAGTCTTTATAAGTCCTAGTGAGATGATCGTGCTTATTACATTGCATTTAAAAATTGCTTCCATTTCCCATAAGCAAAAAAAAGAAAGAAAAGGAAAGAAAAAAAAGCACGTATCTTTTTTAAATTGTCAGTTTAAAAATCTATAATAATAAATACATGTTAATAAAGAAGTTAAATACCAATGAGTTACAAGATGTACATATTTGAAATACACGTTTTATAGTATTATTGATATTTTGATATTAATTTAAGCTTAAGAGTTATAGAAAATGCTGAAATGATAGGGCCTTTTGACCTGTGAAATGAAAATTTAAAACATTTAAAGTATATTTAGTTAGCACACAGCTCTCCCATAACTTTGTGTAATGATTTTTTTTCAAGTACAACACAAAACCTTCTCATGAATCCCAAAGCATTATAAAGCTGGCTCCATCTAGTGTATGAAGTACTATATAGCTAATACTGGGGAAAAAAATTGTACTAGGAATCTCTTTTGGTACTTCATTATGAAATTAGATAACAACCAAAACAAAACTGGACTTGAAAGCTAAATTTATGTTCCAGGAGATAACCCAGGCCAGAGTGACCTTCACAGCATTAGAGGAGAGGTCTTTATATATCGAAGCATCAACCTCTAGCATGCCTGACATTTTGTTCTGACAGCCTTGCTTTTCTTCCCCCCTGGGCAGAGGTCTTATTTACAGGCACTATCAACAAACGCGGCGTGTAACTTCCATTGTGATATTCTCAGTCCTACTTGGCCAGCTTCCCACTTTTTCTGTATGGAATCATATCTAAGAGTCATGCTTATTTCCCACAGTTAGTGAGAGATTAGGGCTGGGCTCACTTACTATGATTTCAGAACCCTACATGGTTTTCTTTATCAGACTGAAATTCTTTGTAGCTACTAGCCTCTCACCACAATAGAGTGGGTCACTATTTCGGGGCTGTGTTTAATCTTGTTTCCACTGAAAGTTTCTAGCACATTCTTTATATCTCTCAATCAGTGTTTCCTAAATTTTAGCTATTCTCATGCTAACTTCATTACTTTTGCTTGCAAAAACCACATGGAACTTTAAATATTATATGTATTAAAGGAAATGTTATAATACATGGAAGCCACGAATGGAAATAGGTATTAAAATTAATATAATGAAATTGAAAGAAAATTGTTAGGTTCTTGCTAGGTATATTGTCTGGACCGGCGGGTGTCTGAGGTCTGAGCTGTATTGTGAACAAAGGGCAAGTGTTGAGAGGTTGAAGACGTATTAGCATCAACCAGAGACTTTCCTTAGATGGAAGAAATTTGAAAAGGCCCTTCTCACTGTGTGATTCCATGGTAAGTTAATGTGAAGTCTGTGCATTTTGATTTGAGATCATCTTGTATCCCACACTTTGGGAACCTTTGCTCAAGATTTACCATGTTTCTCAAAGGAATTCTATCATTTTCCCCAAATTTCCAAAGACCTTGTTTCCCCTAGAAAGCCTTTTTGAATAATTATTTCCTTTTTTGAGAACTTTCTTCTTCTATTAACAAGTATAGATTGTGTTGATATGTTGGGTTACTTTTTTTTTCTTCCTTGTAATTTCATATTTGCTTAGTCTCTTTTCTAACTAGATTAAGTTATTTGAGGACAAACATTGTTTCTTTCTAGTAAATTCCATTAATTGAATTCATGCTTGGTATAAAAATTCAGGGAAGTCTGCTTCATTCTCTGTTTTTTTTGTGTGTGTTTTTTGTTTTGTTTTGTTTTTGTTTTTTTAAGTCAGATCATTGTTAGAGGTGGCCAAGAGAAGCCATTATGGTCAATTAATTAATCATTTAACCTATTGATGAATAGTTATTGAGTGCCTTCTCTGTGCCTGGAATTGTATGTGGTGAAAGAATGAAGTAGTGACCTAAACAGACATGGTTCATACCTTTATGGAATTCAGAATCTAGTGTGGGGTACAGACAAGTAAAGAGGCAACTCCAATGCAAGGTTCTAATTTTAGAATTAGTTTGCTTTTGTGCTCATTGGGTAGATTACAAAAACTTGGAACAGAGAACCATAGAGAGGAAAGTGTGGGCTCTGGAGTTTCCAACTCCAGATCTGTGGCATATTAACCTCTTGATTTTGCATGAGATACTCATATCTCAATCCCTGCCCCTCAGTTTCTTTCTTTAAATAAAAAAGATTTGTTTAATAATAAACATGAGGTATGATATGCAAATATGAGATACAGTTGTCAGTGTGACAATATGATAAAGAATTCTCCATGTCTCTTCTCTCCTCCCTTCTCTTTTTTCACATAAGGCAGAGACGTGATCTCATGGGTTTATTATTTTTTTTCTCGAATTTTCACGTTTCTTTCCCAGCACACTAAGAAATGAAAATGCAGTGATCTAGATCAAGTGTAGAAACTAAACATCTTTGTTAATGGGAATATCATTGTAGATGGTGTTTAAAGGTTGCAAATGCATGCAATTTTCACGTTGTCTGTTTAAATTAATAAATAATTTGAGCATTCAGTGTTACCCCAAAACATTTTTCTCTTAATAATCATGATATATCACTTATGCATCTTAAGCCTATTGAACAGTGCCTGGGACATAGTAGGTGCTCAATAAATATTTGTTTAGTGAATGAATGGATTTTAATAATTTTGACTCTTCCTTCTTTTATTCATGGTTTTGTTAACATCCTTTAAAAAGGAACCAATATTGCTTCATATTAGGAGCAAGATAAGCTTGAATTAGGGTTTATATTATTCTCTATATCTATATTACCAGCCTTACCTGTTGTATCTGGCATGTAATTAATATGTAGTAAATGTTAAGGGGAGAATTTAGTAGCTTTTAGGCATTTTTTTTTAAGAACACATGACAATTTTTTAAGTAAGGATTTAATTTGTCTTTTATATTATTTCATGGTAATATTCATTGGAATTACACAGACTATTAATTTAAAATAGTGGTTATTTGAATATTTTACTATCAACATTAATATATACTTTGATTATAGGTAAGACTCCCTAGAGTGTCAATTAGATGCAGAAAGCTAATGTGTATTGAGTTTATTATGATTGATTAGAGTTTATTATGATTAATCAACAGACAGGAAGGATTTTTGTGCAAATATTATTTTTCTCAATTTAAATCCTGTTTGCTCAGCATAACTGTAACAGGATGTCATTAGTATGAGAGTAAGTTTTGAGATGCTTTAAAAGTTTGGGAAATTTGACTGTTAGCAAAAATTTAACATAAGATGATTTATTTAGCATAAGGAGGTTTGAGTTTTTATAGTTTTACTTATTTAAATACATGACATCCTGCGTGACTCCTGGGTATGTTTACATAGAAAAAATATACAGGAAGGGGAACATCACACACCGGGGCCTATTGTGGGGAGAGGGGGGGTAAGGGATAGCATTAGGAAATATACCTAATGTAAATGACGAGTTAATGGGTGCAGCACACCAACATGGCACATGTATTCATATGTAACAAACCTGCACGTTGTGCACATGTACCCTAGAACTTAAAGTATAATTTTAAAAAAAGAAAAAATATAAATTAAAATTATAATTTACACACTGAATCAGAGCAGAAGGTTTCCTGGACTAGAATCTGGTTTGTAGCTAAGACAACCACTGAAAAGACATAGTTTGTTGTCTACTATCAGAAGTTACAGATAGCACCAATATTTAGTCTTTAGCTATGCACTGTGAATATATTATTCACAAATTTATCTATACCTTTCCTGAACTTACATGTATTTTGAATCTGTACTACCTCTTAAGATATCAAAATTCAAAACTACCTTAAGCATTGTCTCTAAATAATAACTTTTATTTGCCCAGAATTTAAAGTTCTTTAAGGCTCTACGGGCTGACTTTTCATTACCTAACAATGTTTTGAAATAGAGTCCTCGTCCCTTGTGTCACATTGAGTGCCATTTTTCCTGTAACATGTTAAGTACTTTTCATACTTTATCTCATTCAATCATAATATTAATCTATGAAGTAGGTATTATTAATATTCCCATCTTATAGATGCAGATCTTGAGATTCATAAGTTGAATGCCTTACCCAGAGTAAAGCTAGGATACAAAGGGTGGTGTGTGTGTCTGCATTGAATCACCACACTATCCTGTCTCCAATTGGATAAATGGTGCCATGTTTATATCCATAGGAGGGACACATTTATTAAATAGCAGACCTCTCAGAAGTTTGCTGCCCACAGGTTGAAACCACTGCCCTGGATCCTTACCACATCTTATACAAATTGGAGTTTTGCACATCAGTGAGCTCCATACCACCTTCCACAATGGCATCGTTGTCTGCAAGAAACAGTGTCTCTCTACCTTCTGCTCACTCTTTGGAATGCAAACATTTAATTTATATGAATAGACTACAAAATCTAGATGACAGAATATCCCTGTCTTCTTTATCTCAGTCCCTTCTTCTAGCTGCTCCTTTGACCAGAAAGGATTTAGATGGTCCATGGAACTGCTGATGTCCTGGGATCTCCTAATGAGATGGAATCAAGGGAAGGGTGGGTTCATCTCAGCAGCTATGGGCTTAGCTAAGGTGGTCCATGGAGGCCACTTCTACAGCTGAATTGCATGTTGCTTTAAAATATTATAATATCTTGACTCCTGCTTGGAAGAAGAAAGAAACTGATGTTGTAGATGAAGATGATGGTGATGCACTCTCCTGTTTCAATCCACAACACCCCTAAAAGATAGGTAGAGACATTCATATTCTTATTGTCCTTCAATATTTCGTAACTTTAAAAAGTTACTAACAGTAAAATATATGTCCACATTTTTCTTTTTAAATGAGTAAAGAGTTAACCCATAAATAGAGCTTAAAACTCCATGATTTTCAGGTCCCGATGTGGAGATTTTATTTATTGTAAAGTCATCTTGTGAATAACTTTGCCCCCCACACTGGCGACGGCCTTATCTTTTCCTGTTTACTTACCTTGATAAGATAGTAAATTGCGTTTTTACTAAATTTCTCATTTAAAAATATTATCAGAGCAGCATAATCTCATCAGTGTGTTCTCTCCAACTTTTTGTTGTCTCACCTACTCTGTTTATATTCTAGACTGTAGTTTTCTTATTGCAAATAGTGGTTGCCATTTATAGATAACAAAGGAAAGCCTCTAAATAACCTTTAATGCAGGAACAAGTATTTATTTTGAAATGAACACTGAGAGAATATCAAAGAGTTTAAGGTAAGGGATTAATCTGTTGCATTGATTATTATATTAATTGAAAGAGTCAAGCTAATATTTTACGTATTTTTGTTTGTTAACTGCTTAAAAAATCACTTTAGGCAGAATTTGAGATGCCTCTTTGTAGATTATATTTTATCCTCTGGACAGATTCTTTGAAACAGTTTTAAAACATTTAATTTTCCTTCTGAGTGTTTGTATAAACATCTTAACAGTTATTTAATAATGTTGGACTGCATCCCAATCAGGTTTACATGGGGTCATCTTAGTCTCTTATTTTCCTTTTCAACCTTGAAGGGCTTCCTTGGTTTCCAGGGACAATGAGCTGTCTTTGAGAGGATGCTGTAATATCACTGTTACAGGCAGATCTGTTCTTGGTAGGAGAAAAAAATAGAAACAGGATGAAAGAGATAAACGTGAGTGAGTGCTACTGCACAGTTATTTCTGCAAGTAGGTAGTCATTAAAAATTTTCTTCAGTCATGCTGTAATGGTTTCAAATTAGAGCTGCTGGACCAGTTCCTTGCAAATTTGTACCCCAATACTTTATCCATGTAAGTAAGTTGTGCTCAGCCTTTACAAGCTTGCAAATAAAGAGTATACAGTTGTATATCCCATTTATACCTATTGACTTTCTTCATAATTAATTAAATGCTACCCTGAAATTATACTTCATAGATCCTTCCTTATCTGACCTTTTTTCATTTTTGTCAGTCATTCATCCATTCTTCTTTCCTTCTATCCATCCATCTGTCCATCCATCCAGCAAATATTTGAGTACTTACTATGTGCCAGGCACTGAGAAAAAGGTAAGTACAAGGAACCTGTCCTTAAGAACACAGGACGAATAGATAAATGAAAGGATTACAAGTTGGATTAAGAGCTACAAAAGAAAGAAGCTTGCTTCAAGAGCACAAAAGAAAAGTAGATGTTTCTGCTTTCGGAAGGATGGTCTGGGAAGACCTCTCTGAGGAAGAAATGTAAGACCTGCAAAACTTCATCTGCCAGGTCAGGAGGGGCCAGGCCAGGGAAGGAGTTGCAGTGGAGGGAGAAGAGGGCTCTAGCATTCTGTCCTCCCTGCACCTTCTTCCCATTGGCATGTGCGTGTGAGTCTTGGGTTTCTCTGGAATGAACCCCTGGAAAGCAGAGCCTCTTGCATCTTCATCCTTGTCTTCCCCATGGCACTGAGAACAGTGCCTCTCACACACATGCTGGGAAAACTAATAAATGTTTGGATTAAAGGGCCTTTCGGTGGCATCTGGGTTTTCCCAGAACATGAGTGTGATGCCATGTGGAGAAAAGAGATGTGTGTGTTACCATTGAGAGTACTTTGTGAGTTTCATTACTACGTTGATGAAACTCTTTAATTACCCCACAATAAGGCTTTCATTGAACATTCCACATGGATATTTTAAAGAATTAAAATGTATGAGTAACTTCTTTATTCAACAAATAAAAGGAGCTTCCATTCTTGAGTATTTTCCTGCCACTCTTAAGAGACCATTTACATAGATAATATTATATATAGCTATATATATTATAATGTTATATTAGTGGTTTCTAGACTTGACTTCACTTTAGACCTCTATGAGAATCAGTTTTTAAAAACACAGAATTCCAAATCATACCGCTGCAGAATCTCACTCACTCATTTGTTTGGGGAAAGATCCTTGACCTTTATGTTTCTTAAATCTCCTGTATTTATTTTAAGGAAGTAGGGTAAGGAGAAGGCTCCTCAAGTGCTCCTGATAGGAAGACAGGTTTGGGAACCATTGGCTGGGATCATAATGAAACATTCCGAGACCAAGTAGATGCTTCTTAAATTGTGTGTAGTTCATGGGCCGATATAGGACCCGGCACATGGTAAGCTCTCAAGTGTTAGCTGTTGTGGGACTGGTGAGTGAAGTATGAGTTTACTGAAAAGAACAATGGCTATCAAAAGAAAGAATATAAGAAAATATGGTGTGGTTGGGGTGGGCAATAAAACATTTAATGCCTAAATAAAATAAGAAGAATTCTGAGCTGTGATAAAACAGTAACATTACTTTTCTTCAGCTAAGTCTTGGACAGGATAACAAGTAAAATCCCTTATCTCTTTTCTAACCCATTCAAAGTAGTGATTGAATTTTTCCTTCCAAAAAGATTCTGAAACCCAGTTTAGCTTCCAAGGAAAAAGTTGGCTGTCACTTGGATGGTTCATTATTTTAAATCCCATTTTAGTTAAGGTTCAGCTTTTAAAGGGTAAGAATTCTGATGACTGTAGTTGATTTACTGCAATTTAGGACAAAGAGTGGTACTTATTATTTCAGAAGCATTGGAATACAGGTGATGTTTTTATTCTGTATTCTGTGCTCAGTTTTTTTGATCTATTTTTTCCTCCCCAACTCCACTACAAATTCTTAGTCTGTGTTTAAACTTAGGATTTGGGTAACTCTCTCTTTCTCTCTTTTCCTCTGTGTGTGTGTGTGTGTGTGTGTGTGTGTGTGTGTGTGTGTGTTCATATGCATACATATATGTATACAAACTCAGGAAACACATCTGAGTAGTATAGATGTGCCCAAGACAGTTGCTTACACATTACATTGATTCATTTTAAAGATATTCATCAAGCCATGGACTGTTTATTCTACCAGGTTCTAGGGATACAACATTAAACCAAACGGACATGGTTCTTGATATCCAGAAGACATGCGTTTGTTAATTTGGGTGATGACTTGAGGGGTGGTATTTTAGTGCTGGGAAATGCAAGTAACATTTCATGAATTTTGTATATGGTGGCATGTGTTCATATTTAAGTCAATCTTTGGTCCATTTGCTGGTGGACATTTCATTGCTGTATCCAAGAAGATTCCCTTAGAACTGTAGTGTAAGCTAGATCTTTCTAAAGTACTGATGTAAATTGTCAATAGAAATATTTCTTGAGGTGATAGATTGTCCAACATAAAGTCAGGTGATGTTATTGGCTGATCCTGCCAGGGGAACATTTGGCACCACATTTTGTCCCCTTCAGGAATGGCTGGAACTGATACCATTGGTTTCGGGATCAACATTTGAGAACTCATGGAGGGTACAGGTTTTCCCTGTGTGTAAGCATGTGATAAATCAGAGTTTCAGTTCTAAAATGTACCCGAGTGCCTTGTAACTTTACTTAACTTTAAATAGTGCCTAAGGTGAGAGAGAGAATCTGTCCTGAACTTTTATTTATTTTATTTCATTAACATTTATTTTTAAGAGATGGGGTCTCACTCCGTTGCCCAGGCTGGTCTTGAACTCCTGGGCTTAAGCAAACCTCCCACCTCACCCTCCCAAGTAGCTAGGACTACAGGCATCTGCCACCATCCCTGGCTTGATTTTTTTAGAAAATAATCCCTTAAAGTTTCTGATATGGTTATTCCCTATCTTTTCTTTATTTCTTGCTCTTCTACTTTCTTGATTTTTCATTTGTTTTTTTCACTCTGTGTCATTTCCCTTGGTTCTCTGGATTGGTCAATATTAATCCAGGACAGGTAGCACTAACCATGATTGTAATTGTAAGAGGTTTTTTAAAAATTGAGCATTTGTTATGCATCAGAGACAATGCTGAACACATTACTTGTTATCTCTTTCAGTTCTAACAGTAACCACCTATGGGTAGTCACTTATTTCTTCTTTCTCAGGTGAAAGAACTGGGGCCCAGAAAGTTTAGTAAATTTGTACAAAGTCATAGAATTCGTGAGTGGTGAGATTTGAACCTGGATAAGTAAACATCAGAATCCATGTTCTTGATTTCCATGCCAAACTGTGCCAGAGGCAGGAAAAGAGAGGTGGGATAGGTTAGTAAGAGAAATAGGGTAACATCTTAATCATCTGTTTACCCCAGAACCCGGCATAGTACCTGGCATGTAGAAAGTGCTCAATGACTGCTGTTGATGAATTTTCTCCTCTAATCCTATTTACTGGTCCTTAGTTTTACAAGCAATTTGCCCGCTCTTCTCCACTTTGCACATCCCCCCTTCCCATGAGCTACCATCACCTCCTATCAGGACTATTGCAGTAGCTAACTCTGCCAGTCTTCCAGTTGGCTGTCAACATAGCAGCCAGGGAGACCTTTCTAAAAACTCAAGTCTGAGCTCATCACTCTCCTGCTTGCCATCTCTCAGTGGTTTCTTGTTCATCTTGAAACAGAATCAGTGACCTTTCCCTGGGCTACCAGATCCTTCATGGTCTGGCCCTGGTCACTGTGTAGGTCTCACGAGCACCATGCTTTTCCCTCATACTATGTCCTTCAGTGATAGTGAGTCTGCCTGCCAACTTTCCACCTCATAGTTTTTACATATGTTGTTACTGCTGCCTGGAAAGCTTTTCTTCTATACTCCTCCTCTCCCCAACTCAGATCTCAGACCAGAAGTCCCTGCCTAAGGAAAGCCTTTCCTGACTCTTAAATTTTAACTTTTTCACCTCTCTGCAGCAGTTATGACATTTTTCATTATATATTTATGTGATTAATATGTGTTTCCCACTAGACTGTAAACTCCACAAATTTACACAATGCCTGGGACACAGTTGGTGTTCCATAAATATTTATTGAACAAAAGAAAGAAAGAAAGAATAAAATGAGCAGAGAATAAACAGAACCAGAAATAGTTTGGCTGAGACTCCTGGCTAGATATTTCCTAGTTTTACAGGGAAGTTAAAAAAAAAAAAAGATAATTTCATTATGTCATGTAATTTGAGTTTGATTATGGCTGAAAGAGGTTGCATTATTTTCCAACCATTTACTCTGGAGATAAATGTAGGCACAGAGAGGTGAAGTAACTTGCCCAGTGTATGCAGCTAGTCAGTGTCAGATGTCTTTGTTATGACCTTTGAATTGTGTGTAGGGAGAAACATACATATAATATTATCATAACTCTGTAGGGCATCTTTGGTGCACTGCGTCCTGTAGGAGCTCCATAAATATTTGACAATATTGATGTTGTCATGTCTGCATTTTAAAGTGTTTTTGAGAACATGTATTGCTGTTTTTTCTTGTATACCAATGTGTTCAGAATTAGATTGGATGACAATCTTAAGAATCCACAGTTTATGGCCTAACAAGTTGTGTGTTCTGAAAGATGGTGGCCATAATTAGAAGCAGTTTGTGTTTTACTTCCACCAGTACCGGGCAAGGACAACCCTCCTAATATTCTTGGGGTCTGAGGGTAAGGAATGCTGTTTTGGATCTCTAGCCTGTCAGCAAGAAGGGCATATTCAATTATCAAGCTCCAAAAATGCCTGCGCACAGATGCAAAACACCTAGAGCTGTGTGATGAGTTGATGCCCGAGATCTCCCAAACTGAGAGGGCACACAAGCAGTTCCACAGTCCTCCCTCTTAGATTCTGTGACTCCAGTAAGTGTTAACAATTCACTGGTATGTGAAATTACCTCTCCTTTTAAGTTCTCTAATAATGTGCAGTCTCTGCAAGCCTCAGCCAGTACCCGAGCTGGGTAAGGCCAAATAAGCTTCCCGAGGTGCTTGCCTGGCTGCTGGGCTGCCTCCCTGGCTGTGCCTGGGTACTTGAGTAGCCCCCTTTGTGGTGTGAGGCAGCATTTTTGTCCTGCAGGTACAGTAGGTACTGGATTAAACAGGTCTGCTGTTGCAGACAGACATCAGGCACCGTTCTAGCACAGAGCTGTGTTTGGATTGGAGTTTCCAGGGCCTTATCAGGAGCCACCCCTAGTGACACAGCCAGTGCCAGAACTAACTTTGACTTTCACTCTTCGCCAAGGGCTTGCAGAACACCTTAAAGGAAAAAAGATGGAGGCGCTTAGAGTTCAGATGTTCATGCCATGCTCCTTTGAAAGCTTATATCTGTAAGTGAAGTTTTATTCTGAAAATAATCCCGGGACCACTTAAGAGGAGCAGTTTTTTTCCTTTTTAAGGGGGAGGATAGAGGACGAGAAGGTTTTATTGGGAGTTAAAAATACTGAAGCTGTTACTTCTGACTGGCTTTAATCAGCTTCAGCTGTAACCTCTGGTAGGTGGCTATGACAAGGATAACAACTAATTTGGGGGTGGGTGTGGTAGTGATAGATAGAAATGCTAACCCAATATCTTTGCCCTCTCCTTTAAAACTGAATGCTAGTCTTAAGTTAATAATGACAGAAATACCCTGACTGCTTGAAAAAGCTGAGTTAGAGCAGAGCTTGATTTATGATTGCAAGATAGACTGCAGCCCAGCTTTGTTATGAATAAAACAGGATTTTCTTCAGGAAAACAGTGTGCTTAATACAGTAGTATCATTTGTCAAAACTCTCCCATTGTAAACACTTCGAATTTTGGGGTTTTCCCCACGACCTTTTTTTTTTCTTCCCCTCCACCCGACTGTGAATGGTACGTTGCATTAATGAACATTCCTCTGTTGATTTCTTGTATTGTTTGAGACCTTTTTTTTCTTCCCCCCCCGACTGTGAAATGTAACAGTTGCATTAATGAACATCCTCTTTGCATTCTTGTATTATTTGATTTTTTTTTCTTGGAGGGGAAACAGACATCCACATATCAGAATTGTCTGCCTGGCATATAAATGTAGAACAAGTTTAAAAAATGGCAATTTCAAAGAAATATTAAAATGGAGAAAAACTAAACAGAGGATAGTTCCCCCCACCTCCTTTAACATTTACTTTCACTGTTAGGTGATAAGATTTGAAAACAATACTGAAAGCTGTGTCCCCAAGTGAATAGGCATTCAAGCAAATCAACTTATGCAAAAGCCACCTCTGGAGCTTAATAATTATTTACTGAACGTTCCTGGGTCATGGGAGAGGTTCTGATTAAGTCAGAAAGGCATTATGTTCAGCAGCTTGTGAAGGTGTGTTTAAAGACAGCAAGAATAATGGAAAAATACTAGATGTAACAGATCTATTTTAGAATTTGATTCTTAAATATATATATATATATTTACCATAAGTTTAAGTGTGGGTTAAAGTTCATCATTTTCAGTGGATACATCTTTAAAAGGTCTTATAAAAGGTAGTTTTAGAAATGATTTCTAATTTCTCGAGCTCCTATTTCTGCTGTAGTTTGTTTTAATGGATACTTCAGATTTTTTTCATTCTTTATGTCATTATAACAGCTTAATTACTCATCTCTATAAAATGTTAGAGCATTTTATGAACAAAGTATATGTAATTATGTGTTTAAAATGTCACTATGCTAGAAATGTTATAAATGTTTGCCTTATAAATGAGATGCTAGCTGGGGCGATGATGTCTACTCTTTGTGATTCATTCTCTACAAGAATATACTCTATAACTTACTAATTTTTTTAATATTAATAATGAATGGCGTGAACAAATGAAACTTGCTATTCTGATGCAACGTAAGAACAGTAGTAATGTCAAACCTGAATTTACAGCCAAATTAATTCTTAATTTTGAATTTCATTTTTTTAGTTAACTAATGTGTTTGTCATAAGAGCATGCTTTCCTTATACACTCTCAGAATGAAATTCTTCACAAACATGTTTGACAAAACTTGTTCACTGAGTTATTGCCCATTAACTTTTCTGTGCGTGTTCTTTTAGGAGGGCACACACTGTTAATTAATTGCTTTGTATTTTCCTCTAGGAAAGAAAAGGAACATGATAGTAGAAGGCAGCATTCTAGAATTTTGGCTCCCTAGAAAGTAACTTGTCAGCTTTGACTAATTTTTAGATATTAACATGTTCAGAGGATATCATTTCAGGAATTAAAACACAGACTTAGAAGAATTCATTGCCTAACTTTCACTCATTGTCCACATAGTTTGTGGGAACCATGCTAAGTTTTGTACTTGTATTAACACATTTAATTTTCACAACTGCTCTATGAAGAAGATACTTCTTTCCACCCCCATTTTGCAGCTGAGAAAACTGAGGCTTGGATAGGTGAAAAACCATGCCCAAGTCATACAGCTAAGAAATGACAGGACTAGGAATTTGACCCAGGGATCTTGTCTCCAGGGCTTAGTGCTATTATCTGTTGTGGTCTGTGGATTTTCACTTAAGATACTAAATGAATCAATATTTCTTCCTCTAGCGGGTTTCTCCTTTCCCCAGATTTCTGAATTACCAAACTATAACTCATTTGAGCTTTTGAGGGGCCATGATTGGTCCCGATGCCATGGTTTTTGTCTATCAGGTGTATTTCCCTGAGTCCAATTCACTATTGATTATAAGACAGGCATTGGCTGGGCATGGTGGCTCATGCCTGTAATCCCAGCACTTTGGGAGGCCAAGGCAGGTGGATCATGAGGTCAGGAGTTCGAGATCAGCCTTGCCAACATGGTGAAACCCCGTCTCTACTGAAAATACAAAAATTAGCTGGGCATGGTGGCACGTGCCTATAATCCCAGCTACTCGGGGGGCTGAGAAAGGAGAATTGCTTGAACCTGGGAGGTGGAGGCTGCAGTAAGCTGAGATCGCACCACTGTACTCCAGTCTGGGCGACAGAGGCAAGACTCCATCTCAAAAAGAAAAAAAAGACAGCTATTTGGGGGAGAAAGAAACTCTACTAAAATATATTCATTGAGTATATGATCTCTTCTGACTTGGGAAATCTTAACATGTGGAGGGGAAGTTCCTCTTAGAATTAAGGAACTGCAGTAGATCCCTAGAGCCCAGAGTTCTCCATCTCTGGATGATTCAAGCAAATGGTTTGAATAAGGGTGCACCAACTCTAAGGTTCTAGTATTATTTGATTCTATGAAGTAGAGTATTTGTTAGAAGATAGACACCAACTTTACCCACTGAACAAATATTTATTTTGTTCTACTATGTGCTGGGGAAACAATATGTGAATAAAACATGTAATAAAATTGTAATCTCTGCCCTTCTGGAGCAGATTGGACCAGGTTATGGAGGACCAGGCACATACCAGTTTCATACCTGAATCTGGCCCTCGTTCTCATGGTTCAGGATGGCTTCTGAAGCTCCAGCCAGTGCAGCCAGATTACAGGAGACATGGCAGCAGAGGATTTAGAGAAGGGGATCATTTGAAGGAGATTTTCTGCAGCTGATTCTGATACTCAGCCATGTTTGGAAATGAATACTGAAACATTCAAGATCACCTGTTTGTTGAGTAGGTGAGCTGGGACATGAGCCCACATACATCTCTCATTCTTAGGCCAGAACACTTTCCTCCATGTCTGACAAGATTCACATTCTATTCCCCACCTCCAGTCAGCCTGACCAGAGGTCTGAAAAGCCCTTCTGATACTGAATTCAGTGTTTTCGATGGAATCAAATGGGAAGGACTACTCACTCCTGCCAAATGGGCTATGACACCACCCAAAAACATCTCTCCATAAACTGCCCATGGCTTTTTGTGGGTACAGCACAACTGCTTTGTCATAAACAAAAGGAACCGATAGGCTGAATCTATAGGAACTGCCTCCCCCTCAGGAGGTACTATGAAGTGGGTCGTATGAAGCCCCTCCCCCTTGTATGACCGCTTCACAGCACCTCCCACCCCACGTCCTTCTCCAGCTGAGGATCCCACAGTCTCCTAAGATGTAAAATTTAAGTTATGTTGAAGTGGACTCTTATGTAGAACTCCAGAAAACAGTTTCGGTGGTGTTCTTGGGGTTGTCTTAGAAGACTCCTGAAGATCTTTGTTCTTTCCTATTTTTCTTCACCTAGAACCAGCATGGAGATGTATATATTTGATCTTTAATTTATGTTATGCTGTAGTACAGTTGCCATAGTCAGTTGTATTTGAATTAATTTAAAAAAAAGCAAGAAAAAAAACCAGTCTGTTTCACCACAAAAAGAAATTCTTAAGAATGTTTTGAAGGTGCCACCAACTGCACAAATCAGAGTTGATAAATGGATATATATACACACACCCACATGTATGTATATATGTGTATATATGTGTGTATATGTGTGTGTGTATATATGTGTATATATGTGTATGTGTGTATATATATATATATATATTTTGGAGACGGAATCTCACTCTGTCACCAGGCTGGAGTGCAGTGGCAGGATATCAGCTCATTGCAACCTCCGCCTCCTGGGTTCAACTGATTCTCCTGCCTCAGCCTCCCAAGTAGCTATGACTACAGGCATGCATCATCACGGCCAGCTAAATTTTGTATTTTTAGTAGAGACGGGGTTTCACCATGTTGGCCAGGATGGTCTCAATCTCTCGATCTCATGATCCGCCCGCCTGGAGATATATATGTATATATATATAATGGCAGTCTGGGTGTCTAACATTTCAGAATGACTGGCACTTCTGATTTCTACTTAAATCTAATTGGCAAAACTTAGCATGTAGCCTGTCTAGCTCTGGAAAGCTGGGAAATGCTATGGGTGGGAGTGTGCCTAGCCAAAACAACAGAAAATAGGAAAATAGATGGGTGCTAGGTTTTATGAATTGTAGGTCTTAGGCTGAAACTTTGACTTTTTCCCCAGTATACTGATATTTTTTTAAATGTTACAAAACCAGCTGTAGTATCCCAGGGTACATCAAACTGACTTAAGAAAATATGAAGTTTGGCCCTTGTGAAGTCATTGTCCAGGGTTAGTCCAGGGCTATCATGACTTCAGGGATGGTTTGATACAGATGCTCAATGTCATATAAACACTGGCTCCTTCTTTCTTTGTTCTTCCTTCTCCTTAGTCCTCTGTTCTTTCTTTACTGTTTTCTCCAGTTTGGCTTTCTTCTCAGATAGATCCAGGAAGTTCCAGATTTATATCCTACCAGCTTTTCAAACCTTAGTTTAAAGAGAGTCATTTTAACCTAATGGTTTCCGTTAAAGGCATAGGAATGACTCTTACTTGATTGTCTTGGGGTACAAGCACATTCCTGGGTTAGTCTTTGTGACCAGAAGGATGGATTTCCTGATTGACCACGGTCGTACTTCCATGTCTGGAGGTAGTGGCAACACCATAACCTCATGAACTGAAAGTGAAGGAGGCTGGTTCTTCAAGGTTAAATCAGGTACTTTACCAAACAAGTGGGACAGGATGCTGGGTAGCCATAAATGCCATGTGGCCACCATAAATCATTACTGCTATGTGTAAGGTTGCCTCTTAAACCATGACAGGTGCACCCATTCACTGCTCCTTAGATTACAATTTGTACTTTTGTCTTGATTTCAACACAATGTTGGAAACTTTGCATCTTGGTCGACGTGTGCTAGACATGAGGTAATTGTTAAGTGATGGTGGTCTAAGGCTTTTGAATTTTCTCTGATCTGTTATAATGTCTAGAAAAACAGCCAGAGCATGCCCTGTGATTGGGACAATTATTTGAGTACAAATATAAGGGCTTTCTACCTTTAAAAAGTTCCTTCCAGTTCCTTTCACATTCATGAATGAATTCTGTCATTAGTTTGTCATTGTGTTGGATTTTAAAATTGCTTTTCTTTTAAAATACTCTCAGTGGAGCACCTTGCCATGCCATATTAATTACTTTAAGGGATGAATTTTTCAAAGCCCTTTAAAACATGGCAGTTAGATGTGAATAGGATTCCATAGTTGGACAGAGTAAGCAAGAATTCTAGAGTACAGTCTAGTGAAAGGAAGCTCGATATGAAAAACAGAAAACTTGAGTGTGGGGCACTTCAACTTTATCTGCTTTATAAACTTTCAATGGTCTGGCTCTCAGAGGTGATTTCCTTGAAAGGAATTGAGTGTTAAGAGTGTGCCAACCCATAGTGGCATCTGCGGAAAATGGAGATCAGTCGTGGTCATAAAATGAGGAAATGGCAAAATTCATATCTTTAGTTTAAAATATCTTTTAGTAAGAACTTGATATTCCTCTTAGTTGGAGTATACAGAAGTGGGAAACACTTTGGTAATAAATAAATAAATAAATAAATAAATAAATAAACAAACATATAAATAAATAAAAATCTGCTGATGAAAATTGCCTGGAAGAGCATTGTCCATATATTACAAAGGTCTCTAAACATTTTTGATCCTTCTTCCTAGTTAATTTCTTTCAAGAAAACCTTCTCAACACATTTTAATTTGATTTATGAGTTACGTACATGTGCCACTATACTAATATATTATACAACATGTACAAAAATAAAAAATAAAAATGATAATATAAAATGTATATGAAGAAATGTTTTCGTTTTTTTCTTCCTGCAAGCAGGTTGCCATTTTGGTATGGATTTTGGGGAATACTGATATATTTGGAACCTTATTAAGGTTCTCCTTGATTTTTATCTAATCAGTCATTGAGATTAGTCTTTCCTGGTACCTATTGAAGGTCCAGCTTAAAAAAATATGGAGAATCCTGAATGGATATGAAACATCTCCCATTTTTATCAGCGAATTGAGGTCTCAGTGTTAGAAAGAAAACACTTCCGATTTTAACTTATATATGATTGGTGGTTCTTAATTTTTAGAATGCTTTTCTCCCTGTGTACTGTGAAATGTGCAAAGCTCTGGAGATAGGAGCATTGTCCAGTTAGGACACCATGATATCCTACATGTCTAGCAGCACCTGGCCTTTAGAAAGCATTCGCATGGGGCATGCAGGCTGTGTTTTGTAAGCCTTTGTATTTTAGCTATGCTGGAGACCTGGAGTATTTATTATCTAAGCTGCTCATGTTACCCCCGAAAAGGTGGAATCTTGGCAGATCTTGATTTCTTTTTCTTGATGACTAAAACCCAAGTTAGGTGTTGACAGAAGTCCAGAAGACCTCAGTGTGAAGCCAAACTCTGATATCTGGTACTTTCACATTTACATGGGTTACACTCCCAGCTATTTTAAGTACAAGGGATGATATAGTTTCTTATTAGTATTTTCTTCCACCGTACATGGTGAAAAAGTCATCCTGAATCACTTTGGAAGGAATGGGAAGTTTGAGATAACAGAAGTACCAGTCACTCTGAAATGTTAGACACCCAGACAACCATTTACAAAAAATATAGCCATTTACCAACTCTGATTTGTGCAGTTGCTGGCACTTTCAGTTGATTGTTAAGAATTTCTTTTTGCTGGTGGAACAGACTGGATGGGGGCAGTTCTTGTAGATTCAACCTATCAGTTCCTTTCATTTATGATGAAGTGGTTGTGCTGTACCCATAAAGGGCCGTTGGAAGTTTCTCGATAGATATTTTTGTTTGGTCTCATAGCCTATTTGGCAGGAGTAAGTGGTCTTTCTCCTTCTATCCCATCCAACATGTTGCATTCAGTATCAGGACTCTTCAGACCTCTGGGAAGGCTGATTGGAGGTGAGAAATGGAATGCAAATTTTCTCAGACAAGGAAGAAAGTATTCTGGTCTAAGAATTAGAGATTTGGGTTCATGTTCCAGCTCTCCTACTATGCAGACAAATGATCCTGGGTATTTTACTATTAGTTTCCAAACATTGGAATCAGTCAAGTGTCAGAATTCGGCTGCAGAATTTTTGTAGACCTATTGATTCCTGGGACTTACCTAAACGAATCAGAATTTCCAGGAATGAGGCTGGGCATTTTTATTTGAGACAAAGTTCTCAGCTAATTTTGTTTTTTTCAGCTAACCGTTTGCATTTTGAAACCCCTGTAGCTTAACCCATCCATGACCTAGGTTTCTCCTTTGCACAGGAGGTTAATACTATTGAACCTTCCTGTGTCTCCACTGTGTATGTGAATATCAACCACCGTGCTTCCTGGACATAAATAAATTGCAAACGATTACTAGGGTTTGAGCTCTATCAGTGCAAACGAATACTAGGCTTTGAGCTCTATCAACCAAATGACTATAATGAAGATTATTTTTTACTGAAGAAAAATGCTACAATTCCTACTTTATGGCTCATGAGAGATTTGCAGAATAAATTTTCTCTCTCCATCCCTGCAAAAGTTTTTTGAGTTCTCTCATTTAAATGGATATTGCCTAAACTTTACAAGACATAAATTCTGTGGTCCAAACTTGCACATAGGCATATAACAAGTAGATTCCTTGTATCCAAAAGAAGAAGCATGTTCGTGGTTTAATACTATTATTTTACCACTGATTTTGAACCGTGTTCCAATTTATTGGACCGTGTTTCAGTCATTGTGCTAAGCTTTTATATCTATTAAAATTTTAATCCTCACCACAGTGCTGAGAGGCAGATGTATTGCGAAGTGCAGAGATAGACTAACTGGGCCACAGTCAAAGGTTACTGCACAGCAGAGCTGGACTCTGCCTGAGGAGTGGAAGAAAGGAAATGCAAGGAAAAGTATAACATTCCTTTAGCGTCTCTAGGTTTCTACTGATGACCAGAGAACTGCCTTAGAGGACTGTGATATTGAGACCAAAGACCAGTCCCTTTGAGACAGTAAAAGAACACTGGCATCACTGTCAAAGGTGAGGGGTGGGTAGACAGATGTTTGGATGCTGGAGCATTGAATTTAATGGAATTTCTGATATTGTTAGGTGGCTGACGAAGACAGTAGAATAAACTATTGGGATTTAGGAATATGTCAGATAGTTCAAAGCCCATGTCCAAAATACCTATACCATCATAGAGAAGAGGGAGGCTCTGAAGGTTAAGAATGTAAATTCCGCCATAGAGGTAGGAACTCAGGTCACATTTAGTGGCCATCTGTTTTCTGTATACCTCCAGCCACTGTGCTGAGCACTTTAATTTAGTGAACATTAACTGACCCAATCCCTGCAGCACGTTAAAATGCTGGGTTTTGGAAAAGCCCAGAGGGGTCAAGTGGCTCATTAAAGGTCATGCAGCTCAGCAGTGACTGAGCTAGCACTTGAGTCCAATCGGTGGCCCTCCTCCTTGAGCCATTGCTGACAAATTCCCGGTTCTCAGCAGAGTTGTGTGCCTGGCTTCAGCGATGCCGGTACACGCCAGTTAAGTCATTTGTCCCTCTGCCCATCGGCTTTCAAAGGGTGCTTTCTGATGGTGAGATGCCCACCTTCCCACGTGGAACTCGATCAGAGTTCTGTAATCTAGGTAATTGACTTAATTTTAAGGCATCTCAGAAGAATTATGTGACTGTGGCTTTAAACTCTATGAGATTAGAAACCAGGTATTCCCAGCACCTGGCAATAACTATTTGTTGAATAAATGACCTTTACATAATCTGATTAAAAGGAATCAGACTCATGGAATTAGGATTATCTAGCAAAGATTCAGCTTCATGGCCTGGGATGAGTTCAGTTAGCTTTTTGAAATACATTTGGACATCTCTCCTTGTGTATCATTAGTAGCTTCAGCATCGTGTCCTCGTTTTAAAAAATAAGCATTGTTGCCATTCGTAATGTTCTCACATAAACCTCGATTTGGAGCTTAAGACATTATGCTCACTTGTCCTCCTAACATTGTGACATGCAGATATCCTCATTTTTGTCTAGAAGGTGATAATTGCAGATTCAGTTACTTCTAAGAGAAAGGGATGTTTAGAAGATTGAGAGCAAAGCTGAGAATCTGGGAGTCATCTTTAACAATGTGGAAATATCCCACAGGGAGTGTGTGCCATGAGGCAACTCTAATGCTTCCTTTGCACTTTTGATTTTTTGGGGGGAAGATTTATTAAAACACTGTCAATTAACTGAGCTGTGCTATATTTATATAAATACAAAAATATATTTGCTATATTTTTTAGCGGGGTTTCTTTTTACTTATGCTGGTCTACTTCATACATATGTATTTTTTTCAGACAGGATATTTCAGAAAATGCTTTAAATGATATTGTTGTCGACTTTCACGTATGAAGACTTAGTGCGGTTGATAACTAGAAATTTTAATTTAAGATGTCTTAAGAATGCTTTACTGTTAATTGAAAGGATTTCTTCCCTCAGTATCACAGCCAATGACTCGTCTTGAGCAGCTAATTAGTGCGATTATTCCACAGCTGCATTTGCTACAGCACAAAGGTTTGCTTCTGTTTTTATCAAAAGGATCAGTCTCTCTGGGAATGTTTTAACCTGACAGGCTTTGAATAGTAAGGCCGCTTATTTATTTATTTATTTATTTTAAAATAACTGTTCCCCCCCGCTTCCCTCCGCCATCCGCCATGCCCCTCATCACAGCTCTCCTTCTTTTCTTGGCTCAGGAAGGTGCATTTGAGCTTTGAATACATACTCTAAAGTGAGAAAATACAGTTTTAAAATGCTCTTTTAGTAGAGCTGTATCAAGTGAATAGATTATTTTAAGTGAGTTAGAATAACGGCCAGGTGCCCTTAATATGTGGATGAGTGCATGATATTAAATAATAAGCAAGGTATTAACATTGTTCAATTTGTATGTGTCTGTAGAAAATGTAGGAAAACATGAAGGAAAGAGGGTTTGTGTTTTCTGGAATGCTGAGCACTTCCAAGTTTGCCAATATACTGGATACAGTCACCACTTTCCCATCGTATTGTCAAAATGTTGTCTATGTTGGATTCTGTCTCCTTTCTTCTAGCCAAATGGTGATTTCGATCACTCAAGTCCTTTCTTCATGTTCTTAAATTAGTGTCTAGAGGCATATATTCTGCCACTGAAAAAATACTATGACTTCTTTATAGTTGAGGGGAGTAAAATGATAGAAAGATAAATTTACCTGTAATTCTATTCTCACCCTGGCAACTATGATTATCTTTGTACATTCCCTACTAATCATTTTGCATTCTTGTGTACATGCATATACCATACTTATTTTAAATTAGAATGTAAATATACTTTTGAATCCTACTTTTCAATTCCCTCTTGTTACCTACATGTCCCACTTTGTTCTGTAGTTGCACAATTAAAAAAATAGGTAATATTTTATTGACTTCATGTATGATAATGTATTTAACCATTCTCATATTGTGGGACAAATTTTTGATTATTCACGTATTTTGCAATTTGTAAACAGTCTTGTAATATCAATTTTTGCACATTTAAGTTATTTACTTAGGAAAATTGTCCATCACATTTCTGAATCAAATTGCATGAACAATTTTTAGCTTTTTGATAACGTTGTTAAGCTGTTTTAATATATACCAGCAATGGTGTAGAGTAACATTATTCTTACGCTTTTTCTTGTCATGGACAGTTTATTTTAAAAATTTAAAAAAATTAAAAAAATAAGAACTTTGGATCTTACCTTAAATGCTATTTTGTATCTGGCTTTTCTAAGTTCATTATATTGTGTAGTTTTATTCAAATCAGTAAATATATTTTTACACCAGTTTTAATGGTTGCATCATGTTACGTTATGATTTTCTGACAATATACTGAACCAATTTCCTGTTGTGAAAATAAGCGAACTGTTAAATTGTTATTGTGTAGTTTTTCTGGGATAGCGTGAGGGTAAAACCAACACTTCTTCATCCCCTAGCATGTTTTGTTACCTTCAGAGCCTGAAGGTTCCTGCCTTTAAGGAGTTCATTAGGATGGTCAATGATATTTAAGGCTTTATTTTGCCTTTTATTAGAAGGTAAAAGATAATACTGGAGTTTATGCTTAAAGAAGGAGGTTCAAAGTACAAATACTTACCTTGAAGCATGACTTTCTCAAGAGTGAATATTTTCTCAAATGTTCCTTTTCTTCTGTCCCAGATGCCAAGGTTTTGAACTGTTGACCTAAACACAGACATTAATATACACATGTGTGTGTATATATATGTATATATGTATATGTTAATATATATGTGTGTGTGTATATATATATAGAGAGAGAGAGGTAAACAATGAAACATTTTCTAGCTATAATAATAGTGACAGCAAACATTTGTTGAGCCAGTACTACATGGTACTCATTGTACTAGGGGATTTATGTGCCTTGTTTTATTTAATCCCCCAAAATTCCTAGGAAGTAGGGCTTTAAAATATACACGATGCAATAGAAATTTTAAAAGAACACCTCCCACCTTTATAAATGGTAAGTGGGTAAAAAAAACTCCTGTTTTCTTTCTTTTCCAGATACTAAGGCAGAGAGAGGTTTAATAACTTGATGTCATAAAACTGGCAAGATAAGTTATCAAAACCATATTTAGGAAAATTAGGAAGCCTTTTCTTTTGATTTGTGAGTAGGCTTTCAGAATTTTAAACCATTTTGGGTAGAGTATGTGCCAAAACCATTAGAAGTAGTCCTCATGGGGAACACACGGAGAGCGCATAGTAACATAGTAGAGGGCATGCCAAGGTGAATCAGAAGAAAAGACGGCACAAAGAAAACCAGACAGAGAAGTATTGGTTTGTCAGACCAGCTCGTCTTCTGCCCCTTTGCCGAAAGACTGAGGTCGAGTTCAGTGTTAACTTTCTGGCCCAAACGCTTCCTTCATTAATTATTTTTACTTATTGTATCTTAGAAAAGTTTCCTCTTGGCAAAACTCACCTTTTCTTTAATCAATTTTTGTTAGTAAACATTTTAGGCATCTTCAAAGAACTTAGATAACATGTAGGAGTAGTTATTTGGTTAGATTCAGTTGTACAAAAAAGCAAATCAAGCAATTTATTTTTAAATGTGAAAATTTGGGTGCCATTAAGATGCTTTGCTTCTTGGCAGTGCATATGGCGGCGCTATATTTGGTGGTGATGAGTAGTGTGCAGCATAAAATAAAAAAAAAAAGATAAGCCGCCTGATAAAAATGCCTAGATGCAATCAAGCTGACTTATTTTAATTCAACTACTAATGACTTAAATCCTGTCACCTCTTGATTTTCAATTATGTGGAGTACCATTCTGTGACTTGATTATATTTGCACAGACTCATTTTATAGTTTGATGCAATTTAGGATACCCCAAAGTGCAAACGAAGGGTCTCATTAGGAAACTAAATGTTGTATGCCTTTTGGTTTTCCCACAGCAGTTCCGCGGAGCATCCTGGGGCCTCCAAGCCTCCGATAAGCTCCTCCAGTATGACATCACGCATCTTGCTACGCCAGCAACTCATGCGTGAGCAGATGCAGGAGCAGGAGCGCAGGGAGCAGCAGCAGAAGCTGCAGGCGGCCCAATTCATGCAACAGAGAGTGCCCGTGAGTCAGACACCAGCCATAAACGTCAGTGTGCCCACCACCCTTCCCTCTGCCACCCAGGTGCCGATGGAAGTCCTTAAGGTACGTTGAGTGTCGCTCTCGTTCGTTGGACTAAACTCTTCCATTTTCCATTTGCTAGGTATTTTGTTTATCTGAGTGTGTATTTCGTTAGACTGATCCATCAGAATTATACTTGAAAACTCCAACTCCCTTAATTCCTACATGGCTTTATATTTTAAAAGAAGGTTGCAAATACATTGTAACTGTAATGGTACAATTCAATAAATGGTGGGAGTCAATGTTCCATGAGAAACTGCAAGTGGGAATACCTGTTTGTCGTAATGACATCTTTCTTTGGGAAAGTTTCAAAACAAGAGTTATCTGAGATGGGCCTCTTCTAATAACTTGTGTATCTTAAATATTTTTTTCTTAAATGCCTTCCATAGCCACTCTTTAATTTTCTTTTTATTTAGTATGTAATATTGGTTGTAGAATTTAACTCTTTTAGAAAGCTCTTCACATACAAGATTGAAGAAGAGCTTTCTGCGCTTTAATAACCAGACTGCATAATCCTTTTACTGCAGTGAGTTGTCTGCTTTGGGTCTCTTTGATTTCTTGCTAGAGTAGAAACTGCAGGAGCTTGTTAGCATCATTCGATTAGGGACATATAGCTTCCTAATTACTAAGGAAAATTGTAACAAGTCTAAGAATAGAATTCCATCTCACACATGTGTCTTCCACATCACATAGGGAGATATTCCTTGTTTAAGAATAAACATTTCAGTTCTTAAATATGACTGATTCAAGGAAAGTTAAAAGGAAAGTAGGAGAACTTCCTTATTTTTAATTTATTTTATTTTATTTTATTACCTGCTCACCTAATTCTGGAAAGTCTCAAGTGTTACTGTTCATTAAACAATGTGAACTTTACAGACCGGTGATTCGTTATTGGTTTTTGGATTCATTCATGTGCACAGAAAAAAACGTCTCCCATTATTTAAAGTTTACTATTAAAGTAAATAGAGAGATGATGTGTTATAATTAGGAATCAATCCGTGAACCTTACCAGGAAGTAGGAAAGAGATTGTTTAAAAAACAAATCAAGAGTCAATTATTTTTTATTTGCAAAGACTTAAACTGTAGTGATGAAATAATGGAACTCAGATGAAGAAACCAACTGAAATTGGGTTAGGGAAAAAAGATCCGAATAGTTTAACATAAAGTTTTACTCTAATGTGATTGTTTGAAATTCTGGATATTGCCATAGTTAATGGATTTTTTACTCTTTTTTTTTTTTTTTTTTTACCCCTCAGTTAACTCAAGGTTTTCCCTCTGGAATAGATGATGCATTGAATCTTTCTGTTCTGCTTGGGTGAATATTGATGTGATCACTATTTAAGCTTTTATAGATTTAAGAATTATTTAAGATTTAAGTTGTTATCTCATGCCTGCAGGGGTGACATTTATTGTGTATACCTTAGGTTATTTAAAATTGTATGAATTAAATAGTAACAAAATATGGAGAAATATGTCTATTTTATACATCATAATAGTTTACCTTTTTAATCTGAAGGGCAAATTTTAGAAGAGTTGACATGGATTTGGGCTAGTAGTGGTTTATATCCAACTGAAGGTAGTGTTTGATACTATGTTAAAGAATATTTATTAAAATCAGTATTCCTGTTAAGGCAGCTACAACTGATAGAGAGGAAATTACCCAAATGAAACTGTGTTGAAACATCATTTCCAGATTATCTTAAAAATGAGCATAGTTTCTAAATGTTTTGTCATTATAAATATATTATTTTTGAAAATGATTAAAATTAAAACCTACATTAAGTTGTTTGAATAACATACCAATATTTTTATATGTTGCTGTGTCCTGGTGACACTGGATTGATACAGCCCCTAACTTATGTACGCCAGAAAAATGTCCAAAGTGAAAGCACAAATAAATTGTTACAACTGGATGACATACTCTAACTAAAAATAAGAATTAGGTAAATTTCTCTTTTATACTGGATATAGTTCATGTCTACTTAACTTCTGCTTTTTTATACTTCAGTTATAAAAACTAGTAAACTATGTCATATAAATAAAAATAAAGAATTATTGCCATAGCTATATGATTAGGTTTGATAGCTATTTAGACAAATTTTAGTATTCTTAAATGAAGAAACAAATAAGAATACATGATTTCATTAAGACAATATTTTAAGAAAATCATTTTTTTTTAAAGAGAATATCATATAAGTGATTGCTTCAGATACTTAAAGACTTAGGACTTCATAAAATAGTTGGCTTATTTTCAAAATTTTGTGTATAAAAGTATTACGACACATTACAGAAAGGTAACTAAGAGAAAGGTGTTTTTTTCTTTTTTATAGTTTTTTAAATCATAAGCATAGTTTTATGAAGTAAGTGGTTAATAGTAAAACAGTTAATATGCTTCATCTTGGACCATTTATTTCTCCATGAATATGTATTTCCAAAGAATGGTAATATCAAGTATACTAATTGAGTGTATTATGATACAAATCATACTGAATAAATATTTTCTCATAGTATACCCTGAGTAAATTTATTTAATTTTTAAAGGTTTAAATTGCTAAAACAGAACGTGCCTGCTTCTCAGTGGAGGTAGATGTATACAATTAGTCACACTTGCATGCACTAGAGAATCTGGTTAAATCTCTCCATCTCCCAAGTTGTTTGTAAGAACCTGAGAGAAGAAAGGTCATAGTTTAGTTTTCATACACACACCAAGTTAAGTTACCCACATTCTACTATCTGGATGAATGACTGATATCGAAAAGCTAAAGCAGTGTTTTCAGGTTAGTCCCTTTCTTTGGCAGAGTTAAATTTAAAATATGAAGCTTTATAAAGCATGTTTAAAAATTATTGACATCTGGTAAACTTAGGACTAGTCAGATTTTGGGTTAGAGGTCAAAAATCTGCATCACTCATTCCTCAACATATGGTTATTGTGCAGTGAGTAAGTTCATGAATTTCTGTAGGATTAGCCTCTAGTTTCTATATTGATTTAATAATATATGAATTTTCCTTCATATTGATTTTCATTTGGGGGACATGGAATCATGAGTCTTATTGCTGTAGATTTACATAGTAAAGATATTCTCCAAGTTTTTTAAGAACAACCTTACCCAACTGGGTATTGTAATTTAAGGATGCTCTTTTACCATAAATTAACCAACACCTGGAGTGCATAATGCATTTTTTTTTTTGTAATGGTGAACACACCCTGTAATTTGAATTGTGAATTAACAAAAAGTCTTCAAGAACCATTAATGGAATCAGTTTCTTCCACAAGTGAGTTTTGCTGGCATGCAAGTCATACACACCTGAAGTTTGAAATTTGATGTAGCTTTTTTCAAACAAAAACAGAGTAACAGGGGACAGACCTACAGATGAATTCAGCCTTACAGCTAAAGCATCACGGTACAAACCACCAAGTTAATCATTTGCGTAGTCACCCACTATCTGTTTTCATGGTTTTGTCTCTCTGACTTTGATGAATTATAAAAGCACTGGTCGCTCTTATCCTGGACTGAGAAGTTCATCAGAATTTCTTCCCCTACTACCTTCCCAACATGGGCTCTGACGGTTGAAAGCTTGAAAACATAGTTTACAGTTTGAAAATGTTTCTCTGTTCAGAAATCTGAAGGGAGTTGCCAAGGATTCCTCACTACCTCTCTCTTTCCCTCCCTTCCTTTCACCTTGAAATTTGCAATTTTGAAGGCAAAGTCAAAGTCTTCTCTGGAACGGATTGTCCATTGAATTTTCTGTTCTGCTTAAGAGAAAGGTTACATGAATTTTAAAAGAAAAGATTCTTTTATTACTTTTGGGCATTTCTTAAGTACTTTGAAGGAATTTATTTTTAAATTTTTCCTTTTCTCCAAATCATCTCAAGATTTGCACAAATTGCTCTGTAATTAGTGATGATGCTTGCTGTTTGTCAAATACAGAAACACTTTTTCTGGGACCCTCTACATTGTAAACTAAATTTACGTGGGCGTTTATTTGGTGGTTATCTCATCAAAGTTTCCTCTCATTTGGATTGAGATTCTAGCGAGGTGGGCTGGAAGTCCTGCTCCTTGTCACCCTCTTCCAACAACTGACACTCCGTATTTCAATAGTGAGGGGAAGGGTTAATGATTGAACTACTGGTCTTTCGCTGTAAATTATGAAATCTGCATGGAGTAGAATTTTCAAGGTGTAATTTATTTTTTAGGTATAACACAGAAACATAAAAATATCTGTGGAGTTGGTGGATTGGTGGGCTACACATTGGCAGAAGGGACTTCTCCCACAAACTACCCTTATATTTTGTTTCTGATTTATTTAGCCAGGAATACAGACCCTAAATAGCATCATGGTGGCTGCAAGAAGCCAGAACAGATGTGGTGTGTCTCGGATCAACTTGCCTTGGTCCCCTCAGTTAGGGGATCTGTTGCTAGAGGTGTTATTCTCATAAGATGAAGACCTACTATGTCTGAGATTTCTTCTAATAGCATAGTCCAGTCACACATGGACCAGCATATACTTATATCCCCGGTAGTGTGACTTACACAAACAACCTGTCAGCCTTGATTTCAGGGATCGTTTATAAACATTAGTGTCCTTTTGTTTTTGCATCAATGTTGGTGTCTGCAAGGATACATCCTCATTCAGGGGGAGAAAGGGACTCAGATTTCAGGTCAACAAACAGCTCTTCGTCCTCCCAGAAACTTCATTTCCCTTCAGAATCTGAATCATTCAGTGTCACACATAAGGTAATTTTCTCTCTCTTTAAAACTCATGTTATTGATTTTTTTTAATTGCAGACAATACTTGTTAACTTTTAACAGATTTAAACAATGCAGCAGAATAATTCAATATGAATCTTACCCTGCCTACCACTGCCTCCCTTCTATAATGTTCCCTGGAAGGAACTACTGTTAACAGTTTAGGGTACAGCCTTCCTATTATTTTCTGTTTTCTAACCCTACCATCAGTTGCCTTGTATAGAAGCAAGGTCTGAAGAAATATATTAGGCAGTTTTTATCAGGTAGACATAAACCCTTTAGTTTTCTTTGTTCATGTTTTAAAATGGAACAAAAGAAATATAATTTATTTTCCTTCTGGGCTGTCTCTATCTTTGAGAATCCTGCTTCAAGGTCCAATCTTCCCTAGGTGCAGTGAGGACTTCTCACCCTGTGTCTTGAGAGCAGTTTAATTGGTTCAGTATGTAAGTATGTACCAGCTTGCACGGCACTGAGTGGCAGCCCCTTTGCTTCCCAGGCTGCTTTATGAACACTTGCAGGTGAGGATTTAGTGATCTCAGGGCTGGCACAAGAAAGTGCTCCATAGAGTTGTCTTATTTGGTAAAGTCAAACTTAACACAGGCTCAGTAGTGCAAGAATTACAATAAGTGCGAGAATCACATTAAGTGCTTGTGGATTAATGTTGGACTTGGTTTTTCTGTCCGTACTGCTTTTAGTAGCTAGTAATGAAATGCTGGCTGAAGAAAGTCCTCTGCTTAAATTTTTAGGTTTTATCTACTTAAAAGAGCAGATCCATGAGACCAACTATCTGAAACAAAATATTCTGCCTTTACACAACTAAGCCTATGAATTAATCCCAGTTTCTGGAAGCACTGGAACTTCAGCTCTAATTACATGTTTATTGGGCAGTATTGGCACAAAATGGAAATGATTTCTGCCTTTATGACCACAAGGGCATTTTCACGTAACTGAGGGGTACAACAGAATCCAGGTTTTGTACAGCAGAATCTGGGTTTGATTTCATCAGGTTGTGGATAGGGTCTGATGTACCTGGTGGACACTTGACTAGTAGCTAGTAATGAAATGCTGGCTGACATGCAGCATGGCACTCTCTCTTTAAGTAGGAGAATCTTTGCCATCTTCTCCATGAGCCCCTTTGCAGTCACTGAATTCATCCTGTGTGTTTCCATGAGAAGAGACACCTGTTAGGCTCCTCCTCATTTTCTCCTGTTAGAGGAGGCTATATTAATAGGTGCAGTCTCCTTTCATTTACACAGTTCTCATAATTCCATACTGCTGGAGGTGAAGGCAGTATCATAAGGAAAATATTAAGGTCTGGGACCTAGAAGTGAGGGCTAAAAATTGGAGTGGGCCTAGTGTCATCTGGCTCTGAATGGTAAATTTCTTTTTTAATGTCATGAGACCAGTAGAGCGTGCATCCTCAACAGGGGTGAAGTCACTCCCCACAAGGAGGACAAAACTGGATTGTTGGAGGGCAAAAAAGTATTCGATGTTATTTGTAAACCTCCAAAGTCATGGTACATAAACCAATAAACAGTATATGTGTCTTCTAAAATTTCATGGTGATAGGGATGAAGGAGAAGCAATTAGGGGAAAAATGTCTAAAAAGGCTTTTTATTGGGATGCTAATGAATAAAAGATTGAGAAACATTCCTCCAGGGGAACCAGCATCTTTCCCAATTCTTTTGTGTTTTGTTTAGGGACCATTTATGGAGGCTCCTATGGATGTGACGCTTATATTCTGTCTGATCTGTGTCTCCCCAGGTGAACTGTTACGAGAACAATCACGATCAGCATGTGCCAGCATTGAACTTTACCTGTATTGACTCATTTAATGCCACCATTGCTCTGTGAGGTAGTTATTATTAGCACCCCATTTCACAGATGCAGCAACTGTCACAGAGGGGTCAACTAGGTCATCAGAAAGTCACCCAAGTAGATGGTGCAGTCAGGATTTGAACTCATGTAGATGAACTCCATGGTCCACTAGTGGTAGTACCGCTCCTGGAGGGAATGACCTGAGAAATGTTAGGAGGGAGAGTTAGCAATGTTCAGCCTCTCAAATGACACGGTAGCTTGGGGCTTGTAGCAAATGTTTACTACAGAGCTTCAATCCATAGCTTAAACTTTTATAGGAATTACTAATGTGAATGTGACACTACCTGAAGCACCTTGGAGGAGGAAAGGCAATTGTGCCTCCTTGACAACCTGGACATTAATTATAAGGTGAATTGGATGGTGGGATGAACACTTCATGTCTTTTAGCTCATTTATTGTTTTAGTAACCTTAGGAAACAAGTAGGATAATCCTCATTTTCCAGATAGGGAAACTGAGGCTTAGAGAGATTATCACTGGTCCCTGGTTACATAGACTCCACACACTACCTTATTTGCTTATAACCACACATCCTACTGTAAGGACATGCTCTAAACATTTCTGAAGAATCATCAGTAACAGAATATATAAGAGCAAAATGGGAAGTCAAAGAGAAACTACAGAGGAGTCTCACAGGCTTAACAGAAAGATACATGAACTTAAGCATTTGAATTAGTCAGGGGCTTCCCTATTGAATAGTTAAAATATCGTCATGAGTCTCCACTGTATGCCAGATGAAAGAACTGGATGTGTTTTTATTATATAAAAGGACTTACTGGCCACATTGTCCCCCATGGTAATTTATGCCTTATTGATAATCATCATTATGGGTTAAAAAGCACTACAATGAAAGTTTCTGTAACAACATCCAAAAATCATAACTCAAGTCAATTATATTCTAAAGATCTTGGTGGTCCATGCTATTACAATTCATATGCTGAGTATTTCACTAATATATTTGCATTGTTTTAGATGATTTTTGAAATAATGCAGTAGACTCGATATCAATTTTCTTCTGAAATTATGGTTGCATTTTGGTTTTTCCTTCCCCACACACCTTGCAATATTAGAGCTCTTGCCATATTTTAGCACTTAACAACTGGAACTTCAGTTCTGGTTGTTTTTCTATTTGCTTTTAAGTAAATGTCAGTGGTGATAAATCTTATATTATTATATTGAAAAGGTCATGAGTCTCCTTCACGAATATTACCTATTTAATCCCAACAATTAAAGGAAGGACTTAGCTTTGAAAGACCACTTACTTTAAAAGAGTCTTCAATAAGCACACTTTTGAACAGAGATTGTGGACATGTGTAAGCAAAATCTAATTTTAACTTTGTTCTACTAAAATCAGTGGGTGTGATCTGTGTTAAAAATATGTAAATCAGTACAGTGGCTTCACCCAAGGTTATAACCGCAATCAGTACTAGAATATTGGCTCTCGCCCTGAATGTGTCTCTTTTTATTGACTTCTTTGAGGATCAGCTTGAACTTAAAAAAAAAAAAAAAGCTCCAGATAATACAACAGTTATTCAGATCTTATTTATAAAGTTAGATGTTTTTTGTTTAGTAATTTATAATTTCATGAAAAGGAAGTGAATCAGAAATGGAGCATATGAATCAGGAAAAGCAGAGGGCTGTTAAAGGAGAGAATGGTCCTAAAAAAGAAATTGTTTTAATTAGTCTTTTAAAAAATAGGGAATGTCCTAGAAAAGGGTGTAGGTGAGTCTATACCATTGTTTCTACAAGCTGTCTCTGAAATGAGTATTGGGATAGGAAGTGGTGGTGGTCAAAGGCTTTATCATTATTATTATGATTTTTACTAGGAGAGCATAGGTATGCATTCTTTATGTAAATGATGTCCTAATGCATTTTTTTAAAGAGTCACCCACAACTTTTTGAGGAGCACAGTTCTTCTGTCAGGTGTAAACTCACCAGTTTACTAGACTTAGACACATTATGTAACTCTAGTGGTCTTCCCTAGAAGAAAGATAACAGAGTGTAGGGATCCTGAAAATTAAAAGTGAGCAAAAGGATTTGAATCACCCTGTCAGGAAATAATTTTTAAAAGTAGTTAAGAGGCCCAAAATGAAAAGCAAAATTCAGGCTTCTATTACCTTACTACCATGCATAACTCTGTTGTAATCTCCCCTGTTGGCCCTGGGTTTTGTATAATTAAAATTTAGGGGCTGGAAATTTTGTTGAGACTTAATTGGAAGTGACAAACCAGAGACATTCCTGCCTCTTAGGAAAGGCTTAAGAAATTCTTATTGGCTAAATGACAAATATGTAACATTTTTTCTGAACACTGCTTGGTAGTTCAGACTGCCCTAAAGGTGACAAGATTAGCTCTGTTTTTCTAGTGAAGTAGTAAAATTAGATATTAATAAGTACCCTAGGCAAATGAACCCTTTTTTTTTTTTTTTTTTTTTTTTTTTTTTTTTTTTTTTTTTTGTTTGCTTTTGAAAGAAATCTTACCTTGAGTACTTCTGGCTGTGGAGATCAGTGCCTTAATTAGCCACATGTTCTTTTTACCTCCTGGGAAATAAGTACGGGATAAAATTGGGGATCAAGCCATAGACGTACATTGACTTAGCACACGCCACTAAGTAATTCATCAAGGAATGTTGGTAATTAGTCCTGCCTCTTTCAACTCTTGGCTTATTTTATAAAACCGGTTGATTTAAAATAATGCCTGCTGATTTATTACCCACACGTTTCAAGACTGGGACTTGGCTCTTAAACAAAAGCAATATTGTGCAGCGATGGAAACGCGCCCTCTTGTTTTTGTGTTTTTACAAATTCTGAAGGGCCATCTATGGCCCCTCTATTAACTTTGTTGCATTTTCTTTTGCCCCATTCAGCACTTTACTGGGCTTTCTTTTCTGTCTTGGTGAAGAGAAAGGGGGAACAAATTTAAAACAAAAAAACAAAAAAATCCAGGCTCTCCGAGATTTGGGATGTGAGGTGCTTGTCAAAGTGTATTGGCTCTATGTGATTTGATGGAATTTAATTTGAATCCTTCGTCTGGTAAGACAGGCTGTAGTAATGGCCTTTGGGTTTTTTTGTTTGTTTGTTTGTTTTTTTGTTGTTGTTTTTTTGCATTAGTAAATGTTTGGTGATATTTATGGCAGCCAGGTTAATCTTAAAAGATTGAATTTATGAGAAGCACAGAACCTCATGACTTCAGCCTCTTACCCTTAGTATCCAAGCACTGTAGTATATTATAATTTGAATGCCAGATTCCTATTAATGCTGACTGATGAACCTCATTATGCTTTGAGATGAGACCTTAACCAGGGTCCCTATTGAAAATCCATGATCAGGCTGTCTCTGATACATAACTGTGTGAACTTGGGCACGTTTCCTGTTCTCTCTGGGCCTCAGTGTCATCATCTATAAAATGGAGGTAATGGTACTTGCCCTGGGGAGTTTTTGCGAGAGTTAAATGAGATAATTCACAAAAGCAGTGCAGTCTGATAGAATATGAACCAAGTACATAAATTTGAAGTTTCTAGTACTCTCATTAAAAGTAGTAAAAAAAAAAAAAAGGTGAAACTAATTTTAATGTATGTTATTTAACCCAACATATCTAAAATATCACTTCAACATGTAATCAGTGTAAAAATTATTAACAAGATATTTTCACATTTTTTTCTAAGTCTTTGTGCTGTCTGTAAAATTGCATGTATATTTTATACCTCCAGCACATCCCCAATTTGAACACTAAATTTTCATCAGAAAATTTGTTTGACCTATGTTTAGATTTTATAAAATGTATAGTTGAAAAAGTTAGATTCGTATACCTAACTTGTTTCAAACATATTCAAAAGATTTCCAATAAATAAATTGAATATGTCTTTAGACTTAAATTAAATAATATGAAATTTCAGTCTGAATGAGTCTGAACAAGCCACACTTCCAGTGCTCAGCAGCCAGATGTGGCTTGTGGCCTTTGCATTGGGCAGCACAGAACTAAGGCATTAGCGCAGTGCCAAGTAGATGGAAAGTGCTTGAGAAAGGATTCTGCTCTACTGTTGGTAATAATAAATCACATAATGATTTACAATTATTAATCACACAAATATAGAAATTATTATCATCTCTAAGTTGCCATCTTCATTTGCTGCTATTATATACCTACACAGTATTACTGCTTTCCTACTGCCCACCACAAAGAAAACTCACACAAAATATTAGTCATTATTTTCTTGCTCATTATTTGGACCCCATGTTAGCTGATATATCTTATGTATGGTTGACATTTCCTGTCAAAAACAGCCTCTTATAGGAGAAAGCAGCAACGAGTCACCCTCGGTAACATGGCACTCTGACTCATCTCTGCCAGTAGCCTTCCATTCAGACTTGAGCATGGTGACAGCCCTGAACTTGTTAGTCACACATCTTACTCATACTCTCAATACAGGTTCTTTTCAAACCTACACATATCACACTTACATAGCACCTGTCTGGTGTGTTAAAGATGTCTAAAATCTTGCAAATATATGAGCATTTAATCAATGTTCTTGGTGTGGAACAGACATTAGGGGACAAGGAGATTAGTTAATCATATGTTGTTCTTTACCATACATTACATAGATTAATTAACATGAAGGATATTGAAAACTATGTTTTTTTGGTGGGGTTTTATATATGATTTTTATTTGTGCTAATGTCTCTTAGGCAATTTTCTTTCTTAGTTAACTTGCAGTGTATTTTTAGGAAATTAAAGCACAGCTCATAATGCAATGAATCAATTCTTTTCTAATTCATTAGATACCCAAGTTTTCTGTTTTGATAATAATTTTCAACCACTTATTAAACCAGAAATAATACCTAAGTGATAATTTACATTTTGTTAGTCACCTTTTCATTCCTAATGCAAACAATGAGTCAATTATATTGGAATTAGTAAACTGTGTTAGAGAGATTTAATGCGTTCTTCATATAATACTAAGAGCCTATAAAGTCGCATTCTTGTGCAATTACAAAAGCAAGAAAGCCAAGGGAGCAAAATGTTAACCATGCTCTGACCTCTAGAAAGAAAAATCATCACGTTGTCAGATTTCATGATTTCCTTAGTTTGGAGTTAGATCTATTTTCTGAGTCTGTATTATTTATCTCAATATTTTCTTATCTTCCATTAATATAAGTTAATAAATATTCAGGCCATTGCAAAGTTGATTTCATTTTTCCAGTAGCTTTCCAGGTTTGTTTTAAAATCACATACCTAAATAATTTTTCAACTAATCAATTAGAAGATTCTTGATAGAACTCATAATACAATGTTATGAATACGTGTAATTGTGCCCATTTTTATTGACACATGGGACTCCCAATGTCTCATAGAGAGGGAAGACAAATTGAACGTTCTGACAAGACATTTAATTTTGATATAAAATCTCTGTTCATCAGTTTGACATGAAGCTAAGGTGTTTAGAACTTAACCTCAAATAGTGGTAAGCATACTGAAACGTAGGGGTTATCAAAGTGTAGTCTGGAACCTGTAGCCACTGCATCCCCTGGGACCTCGTTAGAAATACAGATTCCCTGTGCCTATCCCAGGCCTACTGAACCAGAAACTCTGCGGGTGGGGCTCATTAATCTGTGTTTTAACCAGCCTTCTGAAAGATTCTAAAGTATGCTTGTTTTTGAGAATCGCTGCTGTAGAAACCTGGAGGTTAATTTGTAAGAAATGTAAGAAAAATTGGGAAATGCAGATGCAAATAAAGTCAAATAAATTTCTTTGCTGTAGAGTCTCTGAGATCCTTTAACATGTGAAGAGTTATGGCAAATATCAAGCAGTGGTACAGTGAGCAAGCACTTTGAGAAGAAAGGGGAGGAGCAAGACGGGCAAAGGAAATGTTGCCTTAAGTTGCTCAGTGGAAAATGCAAAATACCTAATGGCTATTTAGGGTATTTTGTACACGTGGTACTTTCTATGATGTGCATATACTTATGAAAAGTTGATAAAAATAGGTTAATTCTGTCAAGCCTTGAGGAGGTGAATTGAGGATAAGAAAACAATAAGAAACTCTAAAATGACTTGCTTTAGCACTGAGCCTTTCCTGGAACTCTGAGGGTCAGTGAATCCATTTGTCCACAAATATTTGTAAATTAAATACATATGTCACATATGTACCATAGATCTCCTTTACTAATAAATGTAAATGCTGCTATGATAAAGTACAAATTGATATCAGAGCTCTATGTTTCATTTTATTTTCTTATTTTAGGCATTTTCCTGATCAACAAAACCAAAGCACAACTCGTAATCAAATAGGGCCTTGAAATATTTGACTTTTAAAATGATTGAAAGCTACTTAAAATATTATTTTTTGTTTTTTAGACTTTATTTTTTAGAGCAGTTTTAGGTTCACAGCAAAATTGACTGGAAAATAAGGAGATATCCCATTTATCCCTGTCCATACATATTCACAGCTTCTAACCCCAGAGTGGTACATTTGCTGCAGCCAGGGAACCTAAATTGACATATCATTATCACCCAAAGTCCAAACTTTATGTTAGTGTTCACTCTTGGTTTTGTGCATTCAGTGAATTTGGGAAAATGTGTAGTGACGTGTATCCACCATTATAGTATCATACACAGTATTTCTACTGCCATAAAAATTGTCTGTGCCCTGCTTTGTCGGCTCCTGTAAAGAAAAAAGCCACTTTTCTTTAGGAAATGTGTTTTAGCTATCAAGAGTTATTTAAATTCTACTTTTAGAAGCTACTTTTTTTTTTTTTTTTTAATTGGATTTTAGATAAATGGCAGCACAAAACGGTCCTTTCAGAGTCTGCAGACCCCTGACATCTGTAATTTCCCAAGCAGCAGGCCCTTGATGGTCTGTCTCTGACATCAAAGGTCTTTCTACTGATGTGGCTATAGTCTTGGCTTTGTCTTTTACACTGGGGCATTGACATCAAGAGAAAGTGTTTTTCTTCCTTTCTCCTTTCTTTTTTTGTATTAGTTTTCTGCCTGAAGGCAGTATATCCAGCGCATGTGGCCAGCTTGCCCTGCCTGGTGAAATAAAACAAACGGTCATTTTAGGAAGCTCCGCGGGAAAGATCAACTGTTTCTGATGCTGGAGTCCTTAACATGCATGCCAAGCACGCTGACCAAGTCCAGCCTTAGATGGGATCTGGCTAATATATAGCCATGAAGCGCACTTTTCTTCCACCAGAAGATACTGATTTCCTTCTCACCTTCTTACCTCCCTTTCATAGTTACAGTCCACCTAGTAAGACGAGAATAGGAGAAACCACCCTAAGATATCCCTTGAGGACTTCTGCACTGGATCATGAACCTTGTTTCCTAGACCTACCTTTCTTTTCTGTTAGGGTTTGCATTTTTCAATTAAAATTCGGTTGCAGTGTTGAAAGGCATGGGCTCTGGAGTTAGATGGGTGATACCCATGTGTTTTCTCAACCTGAATTCCCTTGTTTGCATAACAGAGATAGTAAAGGTCCCTAGCTCATAAGTTGCTCTGAGGAGTAAGTGACATGATGCTTGCAAAGCACTTAGGACTGTGCCAGGCACAATACGTTTTAATGCTGATCACTCTCATCAGCATTTCAACCAGAGATACAGTCCACAGTAATTGAGCCACATAATGGGTTCTTGAGAAGTGACTAAAAGGTTAATGCTTTGGTAAAAGGTTAGGAAAGTTGATTCTACCTACGATCTAGAAATAATTTCTCAAGAGATGCATAGGATGTGTAAAGATTCTTTTCATCAATTACTGTTGAATTACATTGCAGCAGCAAGGAATTTTAATTCTTAAAAACTGCCTAGCTATGTAGAATCCCCTAACAGCAATTTTTTGGGGATAGGGAGTAATGAGATGCTTGGCCACAGTTTTTAACTTTACCCCAAATTACGCCCACTACAGAAAAGTCTTAGATGTTGTTTTTAATGATTGACAGTCAAATTAGGCAGCTGTTAAATCCTTACTTATAGAAAATTCTGTGGAAAGTGGTAAAAATTGGGGTTAAAGTTTCAATAAAAATTAATAGACATCAGGCTATCAAAATGTTTCCTGATTCTGAAATTAAACTTTCACTTATAAGCTGAGAAGTCAACAATTTTGTAGAATTCAAGTTAAATAGGAGTGACCATATATGATTTTATTAACTGTTCACTTTTGAAAGTCTTATTATTTTGGGGCAACTTGAAGGTTCAAAATGCATTTTATCACAGCCTTTCGCCCCTAAGCCACAGGCCCTACATTGCAGAACCAGTCAACAGATGAAAACAAATGATCTGTGTTCAGAGTGTTTTCATTGCTAATCAAGTTGCATAATCATTTTTATCTAGTCTATAAGTATTTTGACTCATTTGCTTTGGAATTACTTGACTTCTTCCTTACATGATGTGTCCATTTAATTTTCTTGGTCTAAGACTGTACTGTGCTGGCTGGGTGCAGTGGCTCACGCCTGTAACCCCAGCACTTTGGGAGGCCGAGGTGAGGTGGGTGAATCACCTGAGGTCAGGAGTTCGAGACTGGCCTGACCAACATGGTGAAAACCCATCTCTACTAAAAATATGAAAATTAGCCAGGCTTGGTGGCAGGCACCTGTAATCCCTGCTACTTGGGAGTCTGAGAAAGGAGAATCCCCTGAACCCAGGAGGCAGAGGTTGCAGTGAACCAAGATCATGCCATTGCCCTCCAGCCTGGGCAACAAGAGTGGGAAAAAAAAAAAAAAAAAAGACTGTACTGTCTGTACTGTGCTATCCTAACTCCTCCACCCCAGTCTCTTGTAATTTATGGTACAAGTTTAATTTTTTATGATTTATTTATTTATATTTTTTACCTTTTAGAAACATGTTACCTTGACTGTTCTGTGGTCAGTACTAACTACTTGCTGACCTTTATTTTTGCTATTAAACCATTGATCTTACTTCCATTATATATGCTATCTTCAGATAAGACCAGAGGCCATTCTCTCCAACCAGTCTTGCAAAGTTCACTACTTCACAATTGATACTGCAACCATGAAACCAAACATGCCTCTGCATGGACCCCTAGTATGAACCAGGGGAAGTTGCCTTTCTGGGTGTAGGTCTCGCCATCTGAGTAGTCTCAGACTTCCCTCCTAACCTTGACTTTCAGTGAATTGTCTCCTTTTTCCTGGAGAATCACCCACCTACAGACCACTGACGTTTCATTTGTGATAAGATCAAGGTGACAAAGGAATTTAAAAGCCCTTGAAAGAAGCATTAGGTTTATTTTAAGTGTTAGATACATAAACCAGTTGTAATGATAAAGAACATCGGTGTATATAATACTTAAAGTTCGTTTAAGTCAACAGTTTCTCCTTGAGGGTGGCAACAGGTGAGTTGAGAAAAGCCTGTTTTTTAGATATGCTATTATTTTGTCTAAGTGTGTTTTGCCAATTTATAATAATATTAATTCTGGCTATCACTTGCTGCATTTCTGAGACTTTTCTGAAGGTCTTTTGAGTAGAGATTGAGCACAGACTTATTCAGAATAGATGGTGAGGATGTCAACTAAACTGCCATGTGTTTATTTAAACAAATGTCTTAAAGTCTATATTAAATATTTAGTCCTCAAGTATGCCAAATCCCTAATATTAAAATTTATCTCTGACAAAATTTTTGGTCACAGGATGTTCTGTATCTCTTATTTTCTTTCCTTTATGAAGCAGAAAACAAATAAAGGCTAAGCATGCTTTTTTATGTTCAGTCAGTGGGTATAGGACAGGAGAAGGGGGATTTACAATGTGATTCACTTCTATAAATATTTTGCTCACTTTCCTTCAGTTTATATGTTAATATTAATTTTAATTCATTCCTTAAGAGAGAGTGTAGAGAGAGAGAGAGAGTGTATGTGTGTGTTGACAATTTTTCTCTCAAAGGCTTTCCATTTTCAGTGATCTTTCAACTTTTCCTCTTTTTCCATCCTTGGAAAATACCTCTATAGATGCTAACACCCCCGTTCTCCTATTTACCTTGGTCCCTCCCTCCCTCCCTTCCTCCCTCCCTCTCTCCCTCCTTCTTTCTCCTTCCCGCCTTCCTTTGAATCCTAGCTCTGTCCTTAGATAAACTTGGGCAAGTGACTTAGTCTAAACCTTAGTTCCCTCATCTGTTGTGCTGTGTTTCCTTAACATGAAAACCTCCCATGTTGTTGGCAAATAAGAAAGTCATGTCAGTATAACATGAAAATCCTTTTGGTTCATTTCCCACAGCATATTAATGCTTGAAGTAGTCAAAGACAAGTTTTATCGTATTTAAAGAGAAAGCCTTAGCCCCAGATAAAGCATTACTTGGCTTTTCACAGGGCTGTGCTCTCTGGAGAAGTTGAGAATACAGAGGCAGCAGCTGCAGAGACTCTACTGTCTGTGCTAACACAGGAGATTCATAAAGAAGGCTATCTCTGGAATCAGATTTTAATTTTTTTAAAAAGGATCAACATTAGAAGCATCTATACTTGTTATCCATGGTCTACCTTTTGAGAGAGGAAGCAGGAGCCCCAGTGTTTAAGGATGTCTGGTATGCTAGCTGCAGAATCCAGTAGAAATTTAACCAGTTGGTGTTGAATTAGAGTTTACTGATTGTTGTTATTCGTGCTCCGGTTATAAAGGTGCATAGGTTTTGAGGGATCTGCCCCCAATCTTCTTTTTTCTTAATATGCCCTGTTATTCATAGTGTGTGAGAAATGGAGTTAGAGTGGAAACACCTGAACCAACCTCAGAGCTGTAATTAAACAAATTCATGTATTTACGTAAGTACTTAGCACAGCTCCTGAGCTGGTTGGCTTTGATTGGAGTCTTGAAGGACAAGTAGGAGAGGGCTTAATCAGTATCAGCTAGTACTGTTGAATGCCTCTAACATTGCAGTTCAGCCTCAGAAGGTGAGGGACGTATCCCTGTAGTGGTTTGTGTTAAGTGGGAAACTTGCAGAACAAGTAGGGTTATACCCAAAAGACTAGGATGAGGGGGCATGGCACAAGGAGAGAAATGAAGCAATAATGCATACTCTGGATTTTGGTGTGAAGCAGTGAAATGCCAGGTAGCAGAAGGTAGGACTAGGAGGGTATTAGGAACTGACGCTGGATGGATGAGCAGGGGCCAGGAGCTTGGGTCCCACGCAGTCGGGATTGGGTAGCCATCAACAGCATGTCTTCTTTTCCTTTCAGGGAAGAAGAAGGCTGTTAAGGTAGACTTCTCTGGGAGCTGGTGGAGATGGCGGCATTGGTTTTGGAGGAATGCAGTTGGAGGTGGGGAGGCGATCAAAATGATTTGGGGAATAAGTGATGAAGGTGTTAGCTCCAGAAGACATAAGAAGAAAGCACTGATTAAAGAAAATTAAGAAGTAAAGTGTATGGAACCTTGTTAGACAGAAAGAAGAAGGCATAATACTATAATGCTTTATAGAGAAGAAAAACTGAACATGGTAGAGCTTAAGAAATTGGTCTATGTTGGGAGTTGACAAACAGTGTCCATGGGCCAAATCCTGCTACTGTTTTTTTGGTAAAGTTTTATTAGAATACAGTCATCCTCATTCACTTTCATAGGGTCTTTGGTTCCTTTCACACTACAGTGACGGATGTAAGTAGTACAACAGAGACCTTGTGACCCACAAAGCTGAAAATAATTATTCTCTGGACATTTATAGAGAAAGTTTGCTGACTGCTGGTCTGTGTGCATAGCTAATAAGTAGACCTGGGATTCAAATCTTGGAAAGTTGGGATCATATTTCTTTTCTTCACTACTGTTATCCTGAGCATTTTGCATTGTGTCTAACATATAGTAAGCCCTCATAAATTAACATTTATTGAATTAATGTATAAATGAATGAATGAATGAATGAATGAATGAATGAATAAAATCACAAAGTCAGGTCTACTTGAGTTACAGCTTGCGCTTGTCATTATTATTCTGTACTGATTCTTACAAAGATGTTGAATGGGAGTTGATATACAAAACAAATATATTTATTGAGTGCCAACAATGTATAAGGCATGTTCTTGGTTTTAGGATACAATGAAAAACAGATTTTCATGTGCCCTTGTGGAACTCACTGCTAACAGGGAAGATACATGCTAATTAAATAATCACAGAAATGAATGCACAGTTTCAACCTCAACAGGTACCAGACAGGAGAGGGGCACAGAGTTTTGGGAGCCGCCAATGGGAAGATGTGATGTAAAGAGTCCAAGAAGGCTTTACCCTGTTCACCTGTCTTGTGATCTGAAGAGTGAGTGAACTTTAGTTTAAAAGGGATGTAGGAAGAGTATTTCTGGCAGCAAGCACTGCATGTGCAAAGGCCCTGTGGCAGGAGACAGCAGGCAAGAAACAAAGAGAAAGTTGGTCTTGCTGGAGGAGCAACAGCAAAGGGGATCATGGTAAGGACTGAGGCTGGAGAGATAGGCATGGGGTCTTGTGATCAAGATAGGGAAGTCAGTCTGCTTCTAGAGCCAAGTCTAAAATGGAGCTGCAAGTTTGGGACTCAGTAATAGAGTAAGTATTGTAGTTAAAGAAGTGTATTGTATACACCAGTGAGAGGGCTATGAGAGAAGATGTGATCCTTGAGAAGTACTCTGGAACATGCCAGTGGGACAGAGGAGGAGAACCTATGAAGCAGCCAGTAGGACAGAGGGAGAGAACTTATGAAGCAGTGTGAAAAAAAACAGGAACAAAGCTTGGAGAACCAGGATGGTAGTTTTTGAAGTAGAAGGTTATGGCATGCATGTCTAGGATTGAAAAGTATCTATTGGGTTGGTCTTTTGTGTGATTACTGTGACCTTGGAAAGAACAGGTTTGGGAGAGTGGAGGGGAATGGCTGGAGCTGGCAGTTTGTTGAATGAATGGAAAGAGGAAATGAAAACAAGCATGTGTTCATTCATTTACCCAACAAGTAGTTATTGAACATCTTTGTATTAGGGATCTAATGGTGAGCGAAAACACACAAGATCCTTGTTCTCCTGGGGCTTACTGTTAAGTAGAGAGGTGGGTACTTAGTCAAACAATCTCCCTACCGCCACCCAAAAAGATGAATCAACACTAAAGGCTACAGTAAGTGCTATAAAGGAAAGAAAGTAAGTTCTGTGGGAATATGTAGCAGAGGATGGGAGAAGTGTTTGGGCAGGTAAGAGTTCTCCAGCTAAGTGGTCTTGGAGCTGAAGGAAGCATAGGTGCTAACTTTGTGAAGGCTGTGGTGAGAGAAAAGTTCAGCAGGTAGAGAAAAGCAGATGCTCAGACCCTGCAGTGTCAGAGAGCTTAGAAGCTCCAGGAAATAAGAAGTGAGGTCCAGAGTGGTTATGTGTGAAGAGCAGGGATGAGAATTGTGCAATACAGGGCTAAAAGCTGGGCAGGGGCCAGGGGCCCAGGGTTTAAGTTACCAGGACTTAATCCTTAAGACCATCTTAAGGATTATTGTCTTTATTTTAAGAGCAATGGGAAGCCATGAGAAGCCATGGGAAGCCATGGAAAGGTATAGGCTAGGGGAGCCACACCTGGGTTTTAAGAAGTATAATCTGCTCTTTGCAGAGACAGCGTAAACCTGTTAGACCTTTCTGAACCAACGTGGGTGTGTGGCCCTAAGAAGGATTCTCATCTCCGGGGGTTGTCATTCGTCTTCTGAGTGTGGAGTCATCTAAGCTCTTCAGAAAACCACCAGCTCAGATGCAACTTATGCCTGCTTTGGCAGAAGAACATGAAGGTTTCTCCTGAAACCCACTTGGAAAAAATCCTGCTGGGGAGAATAATGTCTTCTAAGGACTGCATAAGCTGTAACTTCAGGAGACACGAATTTCTGGGTTAAAACAATTGCAGGCAAAAAGAAAAAAGCATAGGCAACTTCGGAGAGAAATGATTTCAAGGGCTTTAGGCTGGAGTTACCTCTGAGTGATGTCTGTCTTTGGGGTCTGCCAGGGTACATGATACAGCAAGTGTTTTAGAGACCTCTCTCTATAAAAGCCATTTTGACACCTTTCCCCTTATACACCATTCTGTCCTCAGATATGATGAATAGAGAAAGCTTTGCTAAGAATAACTGACTTGCTGGGTACCCCTTAATATTCAAAGAGGTCTTTCCATATTAGGAGGACTTGATTTCTGCCAAAGGGGAGGGAGTGGGGAAATAATAGATTTTCAGGGAAGGTAATGGTGGGCCCTGTTGGGAGTGGAGGCAGAAAACAGTGACCTTCTTGGCCACACTTCTAATCACAGGGAGTGGGTGACCCTCTCCTCTGCTCCCAGCTAACACACACCTCAGCCATCCTGTTGCAGACTGTTTATTTTTGCATCAATAATAACCGTCCTCCATGGAATTAAAAAATTGTGATGCTTCCCTGTGGTTGTTGCCTACATTCTCCTGTTTCTGAACCAACCAACTCTCTCTTCCTTTTGCTTGGAGAGCACATCCTTAATTAGTTTTGCATAATATGTGTGGTACAATTACCTGAATTCCTTCTCCTCCTTCTTGGCCCTGTTTAACCAAACACCTCCCACGTCTTTGTTCTTTGTGCTCATCCTGATTGACTCATGAGATGACACTGGCTGACACTTGGTAAACCAGTGACCTTCTTTTTGAGCTAGAGTTGACAAAACCTGATAGAACAGGGTAAAAAGGGGGAGACAGAAGCCTGCAGCCAGCCCTTTTTTCATTAAGGAGAAAGCAGCAGGAGTAAATATATTAAGAAGAAGTTCTGCTTTGAATACTTTGGGAATATTTGGCAAAATTATTTGTTCAAGAACAAAAGTAACATGTTTAAGGCAAATAAAGGATGAGGAGCAATGCTCAATCAGGAAAAAAATAAGGTAGATGGATAGAGTAGTGATTATACCATGTCTATTTTAGAGATATTACATACTTCATGAAATTCTTGCATTTGTTAATTATTAAAATCAGGAGAATTTACCTGGAAAAGTAATAACCAGAGAGGAAAAATAGGTTTAACACAGATTTAGCACCAGAAACTGTTCTATGTTCATTTTACCAGAAAAGATGTTTTCAATTAAAAACCAAAACAAAGCAAAAAACCTGTGAGGATGGAATGAGATATGTGTTAAGTGAATTGAGCCGTTTGGAGGAAGGTTGCTGCAGTATAACTGTTTATATTTCCGTGACTTGGTTTTTGGTTGTAATTTCAAGCAGTACACTCCTGGACCAGCTAGATAAAAAGAATGGCTCTTTAACCAAATAATCAGGGATAACAAGCCAATGTGATTTTCTAAAAAAAGATAAATTTTAAGTCAACTTTGTTACTATCAGTGTTAAAATTAGTTGTATTTAACTTCATTTAGAGCCCTTTTCCTAAATATAGTGTGTTGTTAATAATGCAAGTGTTTTGGCTTTAAAATAACTTTTATAACAATTTTACTATTTCCAGTTTGCCAAGATTTAGATAATTTTCATGGGTTTAAGCATAAGCCTTTAAACTTAACCCAAGTTTTTAGCCCTGTCACCCTGACTCTATCCTTCTGTTTATCTCCTATGCCTCCTTCAACCCCCACACTTCAATTTTCTTTAAGATTTTGTTAGAGTGCTCTTAGAGTGAATAGAATCTGAGCCCATGGAAACTTCCTATTGCTTATTTTTTCTCCCAGCGTCCCATGGTCTAATCACATATTAGACCTAGAATAGTTGGTCCTCCCCTCTGTGTATCTCCACAGTTCTGCATAGATTGCAGCCAGATGATGACATTAATTAATATGGTGAATTCTGAAAGCAAGCATTGAAAATGACCCTCCCTGTCTAATTCAGAGATCAAAGAAAGACTTGGGCAGTACTTTGAGCCTTGACAACATAGTGTGTGCTGAGCATGGCCTCTCTTCCCTATGTCATCAAGAGTTCATGTAGTGTAGGCGATTAAGTGACCCATTTCTCCCAGCATGTGTCACCCTTGCGATTGGAAGCTGTCTGCTATTCTGGGCCTGCAGGGGGATAGTAGAGGGAGCTGGCTTAGTCAGGCAAAGTTGGGGGCAATGGGTAGTAGTAATGTGGTTTGCTTTGTAACTGTTTGCTTTGCGTTGGAAACTGAGCTGTGGCCGCACTCCAACTGGCAGTGGAAATGGAACCTTAATTCGAGATCATGTCCCCAATATTTGGTGAAAATAAAAATGGAGAGATGACCATGAGTTGACTTGAGACTTTTTATATGTGAGTCATAGTACATAAGAAGAATTACATTCATCTTATGTAGTTATCCTTTCCTTAGTTTTTCTTTTGTTTCTCCAGCGATGAATAATCCTTATCATCTCTTTTGCATCCTTATGTATTTTTCCCATTTATGTAAATTCATAAGGCCATGATAGCTAACCCCATACTAAATAACTTGAAGCTTGCTTTGAACTTCCTGAAAACATATCTATTTTGTTTACTGCTGGGTCCCCAGCACCTAAAATATTAAAAGGACATATGACAAACTCCATAAATACTTCTTGAATAAATTTGCAGTTTAATTCATGACTCATTCTCCACCCTTTGATTCTTACTTTAGAGTGACCTAGCTGTCCAGTGGGTTTGTATGGATGGTTTTTATTTTCCTCCACATGAAGGGATAAATAGATAGCTCATAGGTTATTCTGGTATAGAATGGAACCCTTTGAAAACCAGCCTGAGGCTCTTTTCTTCCTTTTTTAAAACATTAGAATGCTGGTTTGATCTTCAGACAAAAAAATACTACTTTTAATTACTGTGCAGTCTTTAGTTACATCCATAACCTCTGGGACACTGAGATGGTAAGACATTCAATTCTTTGTCTTTGACTTGGTTATTGACTTGCCTTTGCCTTGGTTATTGTTAGCCCATGATATTTAGGGAAGTGCCTCTGAAACATTTTAATGTCTGTTTTTTTTTTTTTTTGAAGTTAAAACACAGGAAAAAAAACCAAATAGGTTTGTTTTGAATCTTAAATTACTTTGTATTATTTTGTTTTATAAAATACACAGTAATTAGAAGAATGCAATAATGCTATTTTCTATCATGTTTTATTATTTCAATTTTGTTTGTAGAGGTTATAAGCTATGGTCTCTGAGTCTTCAAAGAGTTTGGGAATTAAAAGACGACAATCTATGGGTTTTATTTTTAGTTATTATGAAACCATAGAGATGAAAATGCAGTGTGTATCATAAGAACAATTTTTCTCTATGATGTGGATTGAGTTTGTAATTGAGAATAGTGATTTTCAAATTAGCTAATCTTTGGACTGTTCTGGCGAGATTTTAAACATAAGAATAGCTGGGTCTAGTCCTAGAGTATAGGAGTCCCCTTGTAATCTGTGTTTTCATAAAAACTCCCTGTTTATTCCAGATGGTAAGCATAGCCTGGTTTAGAACATTAGACCAATGAGCTCAAGGTCATGGGTATGACTTGTCAGTTGGCCTATTGGTCCTCTGTTCTGTGACCTGAGACCTTCTTCTGAGCCTGACTAACTATTGGAGATGGATGTTCTTGCTGTGGTGTAGGTAAGAGAGTGTGGACAGGGGAGACATTGAGCCTGGATCCATTTCAATTACCATACGGATATCTTAGGTGATGAGGCAGCTAGGGTCATCTTCTCTAAGGGCAGCTAATTTCTTTACTTATGCCAAGCAACAGCCTTGTCACTGGGGGCTTTTTTCTTAATTTGGCCTTTTTTTTTTTTTTTTAATCAGCAAGAGGAGTATTGTTAAATTGCCAACCCATTCAGACTCACTGGTCTTTTCCAGTATCTACTGGAGCTAAAATTCAGAAACCTAGGTCGCTTCTAGAAATCGTAGCTTCTTACTCTGCGTCAGCATGGCAGGTGTTTGAGCAGCAAGTGAGCAGAAGGTGCTAGAATCAGATTGCCTGGGTTCTGACTCTGCTGCTCCCGTGCGCTGGATGTGCGACTTGGAAGCAAAATTACTTAACCTCTGAGAGCCTCTGTTTTCCCTTTGACAAAAAGGCAATAACCTTAATACTGATATAAGGTTGTCGGAGGAGTATATGAGATCATGCTTGTGCATCAGAAATGGTAAGCACTTGACACATGTCAGTGGCTGCTGGTATTATTACTATAATTTTTACCACAAATTCGGAATAAACACCTCTAGAAACAAGGTATTGTCATGATTAGCTTGAACCAGTATCACCCATAATTTTTTATTAATTATTGCCTCCCTTTGCACTCTCTGGGATTTCCATTCATTTATTTCACAAATACTTATTTAGTACTTACTATCCAAGCAGGGTACTAGGCACTGGGGATACCCTAGTGAACAAAAGAGACAAAACATAAATGATAGTTTAAAAATTGATGCTTCACTGCATTTTAACAGCCTCACCATTTAACCATACTGAAGACTGAGAGAGGAACTGAAGTGTTTTATCATATTTAGATTTTGTGAATTTGCCCATACCAGATACTGACTAGAATGACAATTAGCGACAGAAATGCTTCATAATTTCCTCCATGTGTCTTCTACTGGTCTGTCCTTCTGTCTCCATCCATTCTTGGCCAAATCCTGCCCACCCAATAAGACCCACTGAAACACTGCTTTCCATGGGAGGTGCCCCGTGGTTTTCCCTCCTGGTCCCTCTACCTCTCTCTCCTCCATTTCCACTCACTCCTTCTGTAGAATTTGGCTTGTATTCCATGTATAGTCCGTATCAATTTATCCTCTGTATTCCCATTAGTTATTTTCACCCTTATAAGCCATAAGTAATGTGTAGGACCACATGGCTTGTACATCTTGCAGGCTCCTGGCTCTTAAGACAGTCCCAGGTATGTATTAAGTAGTCAGTATGATGCAGAGTTCATAGAGCGAGAGAAAAAAATTTAGTCTACAAATGAGATTTTTCTCTCTTTGCCCCTTTGTAAAATGGGAATAAAGAGTACCTAGCTCACAGGCTAGGAGTGTGTGAGACGATGCATATTGTTGGAAGTGTTAGCACAGCACATTCATAGTACATTTTCGATAATAGGTATTTCTTGTTATTTTTTAAAAGGTTTACTGAGGCATAATTAGCATATAATAAAGTACATTTATTCCAAGTGTATAATTTGATAAATTTAGATACATTATACCTCTGTGAAATGATCCCTACAATCAAGAAAATTAACATATCCTTGTACCTCTTTGTAACCCCTCCTTCCTTCCCAGCTTGGCCCTACTCCCCTTGTCCCCAGGCAACCACTGATTTGATTTGTGTCACTATAGATGAGTTTGTAATTTCCAGAGTTTAAAAAATATGGATTCATACCTTTTGTAGTTTCTTGGGGGAGAGGCCTGGCTTCTTTCACTCAGCATAATTAATTTGCGATTCAGCCATTTTGTGGCATGTATCAATATCTCGTTCCTTTATATTGCTGACTATATTCTTTTATATTGATAGATCACAGTTTTTTATCCATTCCCCTCTTGATCAGCATTTGGGTTTTTCTTCAGTCTTAGAATATTACAAAGTTCCTATGAATATTTATGTACAGGTCTTTGTGTAGATTCATTCTTTCATCTCTCCTGGGTAAATATTTGGGAGTAAAACAGCTGAATCATATAGTAGACATATATTTAACTTTTAAAGAAAGTGCCAAACTTGCTTTCCTAAGTAGTTTTGTCATTTATATTCTCACCAGCAATGTACGAGAGTTCCATTTCCTTACATCCTCTCCAACACTTAGTATGGTCAGACTTTACAATTTTTTGTTAGCTTTGTACACTGATGAGTGTGTAATACTATCTCATTGTGTTTTTTTTTTTAATTTGCATTTCCCTAATGACTGGTGACGTGGAGCATCTTCTCATGGGCTTATTTGCCATCTCCGTATTTTCTTTTGGTGAAGTGTGTGCAAATCATTTCCCTATTTCTTAATTGGGTTGTTTGTCTGTGTTTTGAGAGTTCTTTATTTGTTCTGGATCTATCATATGCTTTGCAAATATTTTCTCCCAGTTTGTGGTATGCCTTTCCATTCTATTAACAGTGTCTTTTGAAAAGCAGAAGTTTTAAATTTTGATAAAGCCAAGTTCATTGGTTTTGTAAATTAATCATGCTTTTAATGTCATATTTAAGAATGCTTTGCCTAACCCAGGGTCATAAGGATTTTACCTGTGTTTTCTTTTAGAATTTTATAGTTTTAAGTTTTATGATTCATTTTGAGTTAAATTTTCTAGAAGTTATAAAACATGAATTGAAGTTTTTTAAAAATATGGATGACTAATTGTTCCAACATAATTTGTTGAAAAAACTATCCTTTTCCCTTTCATTGCCTTTGTACTTTTGTCAAAAACCAGTTGATTATATGTGTGGGTCTATTTCTAGAATCTCTGTCCTGTTTCACTGGTCTATTTTTCTGCCTTGATACTAATACCAAAGTCTCTTGATTACTGTTGCAAGTAAGTCTTGGAGTCAAGTGTTGTCTGACCTCCAAATTGTTGTTTGTTGTTTTTTGTAGTAAAATATTATATATTGAGTAAATAGTCGTGTATATGATGTCAATCGTTGGAGGTAAAACTGAAACTTTGCTTTGTTGCTTTGGTTAATAAGTGCCATGATTTGTCATTCTACTAGTTGTCTTTCTCTGAAGGTGATTTATCTGAAGGATTTCAGAATTTTCCCAAATAGCAGAGGGGCGAATTATATGCAAGTGTACTTGTATAATCTTTAACATTTTCTAAGTCTTATTTTACATGGTCTTTAATGCTGCAGTTATTTATCACTTAGGAAGTGACTTCATAGTACATGTTACAAGGCCGATTAAAACCTGGTAGATTCTGAAATGGATTGTAGGATCTGTCCAGGACTATGATTGGGTTTTTGTTTGTTTATTGTATAATATGCCCAAATGGAAAACATCTAGAATGGAGACTAGCAACCTATAGACTGTTGGATGTGAATGAAAATAGGAGCTGTCAACACACTCCCTTTCTACTTCTTTGACCACACATCCACAACAAAAATAGCAGCTTTTATTTGTTGGCTACTTAATATATGCTGGTCACTCTGCTAAATACTTTATATGAATTGTCCTATGTGGTACTTACATTGTCCATGTGAGGTAGGCACCATAAATCCTTGTTTTGCCTGAAGAAAGGTTTAACAACTTACCCAAAGCTATACAACCAGAAGTAATAGAGCTAGTGTTTGATCCTCTCCCCTTTCCCTCCATAATCTTGTGTTCCTAATCACTATGCTACAATACCTTTGGTACTAAAGAATGAAAGGAATTCAAATTTGAAATATAACTGAAGTAGTCCACTGAGCTCTGGAACTCCTACTTTTTATGTCCAAAACTTTCCTGTCTATGATTTCTTCTGAATCGCTGGATGAAAAAGTCATGTGGGTTTTAGAGATGGGGCCCTGTGTGTCACACTGGTTGAATAAATAAATGAACCAGTTATTCACTGTGTAATTCAGCACAATCCTATTGGGTATCTACGTAGCAGGCATTGTTATAGGTGCCAGGTATATTGCAGCGAAACAAGCAAATGAGCAAACAACTCTTTTTTCATTTATATTCTATTGGAGAGAGACTCATGATGGACAACTTTGAGATCATGTGTATGAAATCAGTTCATAAGCAGGGGGTAGTATTCCTCTCAGATCCTTGTCAAATGGCCTATATTATGGTGCCAACATTTCTATTTGAAATCACCCTTGATTTCAGGCAGGAGGCCTGACCTGTCTGTCCCTGGTAATTTTGAGCACTGTTAAGTCTGGGTAGACAATCTGCTTTACCTAAGCTTAGATCATTGGCTCTCTTTTTCAGTAGTCTGAGGTTTTCCTCAGACCAGTCACCTCTCCATGGACATTTTAAATGTATGAGAGCAAAGCCCCAAAACACAGTAATTGCTCAGTTGTCTGGGATGTATCATTATTTTTTAAAAAGCAAGCTGCAGAAAAATATGTATCATGTAACCAGATGTTTGTTTTGAATGGATGTATATAGATATATACTTATATTTTATTTAATTCTATTTGAATTAGCTTATAAATAAAGCGGAAAATACATGTAAATGCTAAAATTGATTAAAGAGTAGAGATGAGAGAGAGTAGGGAGTGGGGGCTTTTTGTATTTATTTATATTTGTCTTTGTTCTTTTAGGATTTTTGGATGAGCTTGTTTTCTCATTTTGATATATAATGTTAGTAGTATTACTGATGTCTGAATGACACTTCCGCCTAAAGATATGAAGGAAGCATGTCATGTATTGCATTTCATGTTTTATACCACTATTTTTCTTTAGGAGATGAATTCTTCCTTGAGAGATCTCATTTGCCCTGTGTTAGTAATCTAAGGTTTTTCTAAGACTCCAAAGAAAGCTGAGGTAATGGAGCAGTGACAGTGGTGCACAGTTGAGTTTGCATGAAGGTGACTCAGATTGCAGCCCTTGAGGTGCCTGATCATCATACACGGTGACTGACTGCATCTCATTTATGATGATGCAGTCTACTCCTTTCAGATATAAATAATAGCACAGCTCATCGGACAGGAGGGGAGAGCCGAGTAGTACCCTGGTTGCATGGGTGTGTAAACTAAGCCAGTCATTTTACATCATACTAACGAACGTGTTAATAGCATGATAAAACGAAGGCCCTTGAATTATTTTGGTGGTGATGCCTACTCAACCTTCCCATATTCAAGATGACATAAAGCTGTAACAGACTTTCAGAAATGCAGTCTATATTTGATATTGCGCTTTTTATTAACTGTGACACAATGGATTATGGTACTTTAAATGAGAAGGGGAATTTTCTTCCTTTTTGAAATGTGAATTAACAAAATGCTTATTCTCAGTAGAAGTTGTTTTCATGGCCTTTTCCATTTATTTCTGCTGTGGTTGCCTTCCTCTACCACCTCTTTGCTAGACAGGCAGTCACACACACACAGTTCATATACCCATTAAATCATGCTATTAGAATGGAACTTTTTTGTTTGTTTGTTTGTTTGTTTGTTTGTTTTTTGAGATGGAGTCTTACTCTGTCACCCAGGTTGGAGTACAATGGTGCAATCTTGGCTCACTGCAACCTACGCCTCCCGGGTTCAAGAGATTCTCCTGCATCAGCCTTCTGAGTAGCTGGAAGCCTGTAAGGCACATGCCACCACAATTGGCTAATTTTTGTATTTTTAGTAGAGACGGGGTTTCACCATATTGGCCAGGTTGGTCTCAAACTCTTGACCTAGGTGATCCGCCTCCCTCGGCCTCCCAAAGTGCTGGGATTACAGGCATGAGCCACCACACCCAACCTGAACAATTTTGTTTTTGAGGAATGATTTTGTATTTCAGAAGAGGATATTTCAATTGGGTCATGCAGGGAAAACTCCATAGGAGATGAACCTGCCACTTCGTCATGCAGTTATTGTCTGTCCTTGCACAAATTATTACTTCCTCCGGCTTGGGATACTTCATCTACTTGTGAGTTGGCAGTGGTGACACCTACCTGTCCCCCCTGGAGCATTGGGCTGATGTCATCATTGTGCAGTGCTAGATGAGTCAGTACTTGAGAAAGGGTGATTGCCAAGAGCTGGGTAATTCTTCAGGGGGATGGGCTGTGTTAGTTACCTGGTTGTCAAAATAGGAGATTAAGAAGAGGAATCCTGAGCCTGACTTCTTCCTTTGCAACCCATGATCTCATTTTGTCTGACTTTTTTCCTTTAGCATTTAAGCCCGTTATACTCTACAGATATATTCCAGAGGAAGTCGGGGGCTCAACCTTTAAAAATAATGAGCAATTCAGGACAGTTCATATAAAGTCAACATTTGAATAGATATTTATTGAATATCTGCTATGAGTAATGTATTCCACTAAGCACAAGGGGGGGATATAAAACGTAGTTTAGTAGGTCCTTCATAGGTTCTAATGAAATGTAAACACCTTTCGAGAGGTGTATTCCTTTATGTCACAAGGAACCCTTGTGTTCTGTAGGTCAATCACTGTGCAATACATAGATTCAGAAGTAGATATTAAGCATAATAAATCAATCACACTTTTCTCTAAAGCTGAGTAGAGATACTACCAGTCTCCACATATTACACTTAATTGTAAGATATAGCCTAGAGAAAAATGTTAGAATCTCATTGCAGTGATTTGCAATGGGAAGAAATCTAAGAGAATGCATTCATTTGAGATTTTCTATGTTGTAAAATTATTTTCTAAACCAGAGCCTATACTAGAATTCCTTTAAACACAAGAATATATATCATAAGCATAATAAAACGAATCATACCACATAATTCTTGTTTGTATAAAGAAATCCTAATTCATGAAAATTAATGAATGATATTGCCATTTCATATATATAAATATATTTGTATGTACACATATTTATATATATTTAAATATGTACCTATTTAAAATATATATATTTATAACCTAATACCTATATTTATAGGATTAATAAAACCATAACCCTATATCAGAGTTTGTAATAGCTAGCAACAATAAGCAACTCCTGTTAATTTTGAAAGAAAATTAATTTATTGACAGGATATTGGGTTACCGGCAGAGTTGCTAGGCAGTAAGAAGATCAGGCTTGGAACCAGGAGCAGTACCTCAAGACACACTGCAGAATTGGTCTGGAGAGCAATGGAAGCCTGCTTCTCTGTTTCTATTGCACCAATAATTCAGACTTCCCACAGCCTTGCCTACTCCCCATGGTCTCTGTCCCTTATCCTTATCCTTTATCTCTAGCACCTGAGTCCAGTGTAGAACATCTGATTGGTGGATCCTCAGTCACATGTTCATTCTCTAGCTGCAAGGGAGGCTGGCAAAGAAACACCTGCATTTTCTCATTTCTAGAGTAGGAGGCTGATTCTGCAGTCAAAGCAATTGCCCAATTGTTATTACAATAATTATGCTAGAAAGTTTGATAGGCAGAAAACATGAAAACATCATCATATTCCATTGTTCTGATACAAAACTATTTTAAAATAAAATTATCCCAGTCTTTTTCCTATTCATATGTTTTTACATTGGTGCAATCATAGGTTTTATACTTTTACATCTGCATTTTATTTTGAGTGTCAGCTTTTTATGTTGCTATATACACATATCATTTTAAACAATCACATAATAATTCAAATAAATGGACTTATTTTGCCATTCTTCTGTTTTCAGAGATTACTGATAAATTTTCATTATTTTGAAACATAATTTTATGAGTAGGTTCACATCTAAATGTTTGACATCTGAATGTTATATTTGGGGCTTAAGAACACAGAAGGAAATCTTATCAACCCTTGAGTCTTTAATAATGAAATTAGCATACTTGATTTATGCTTTTCTTTAATTGACTTAAGCACAGACCACAATTCTTTTGATGTGAAATTTTACAGGTTCGGAATTGAGTGAGTTAAATCTGGGGTTGTTTAAACATTTTTAGACATTTTATGTAGGCAAGCTAGGTTTGTTGAGCAAATGTTTACTAGATAGCACTGCTTTTTAATTTAATTCTAGGAAAACAAATAAATAACCTAATAATAAATATCCTGTATCTAAACAAGGTAATATGATATATATCATAATAAACTGATGACGGTCATATGACTGTTAACACTGTCCTCAATGTTTTTTAAAGTAAAAAGATTCTGGTATTGTTACTTGTTCATTTGACATATGTTTAGTGCATGTCTAATACATGTTGGACACTGTAGTAAGTGTCCATATTACATGTCCAGTGCATGATGGGCAGCATATTAAGTAACAGGGTATAAAAACAAGAAAAAAAAGAAGGACATCTGGCCTGCCATTTAGAGGCTTAAATCGAGCAGGTGGTATTATAGTCTGGAAATGGATGTGTATGGGTGTATCTGAAAAATCACAATAGACCGGTTCTGGGAATAACGACCGAAAAGTCTCTTTTGTGCATATTTAAGTTACTGGCATTAAGGTTAGTGTGCATGGTTTGAGGACTTGGGACTGGGAAATTCTTAGGTATTGGTTACCATCCCTGACTTTGAAATATGATGATATTTGACTTGATACAGTTGCCTTCTTCTTCTTCTTCTTCTTTTTTTTTTTTTGACATCTTTAGCCCTTAAAGTCAGCCTGACTTATGATTGTGCTCTTCGATGAGGGTGGGTCATTCATGGTATGACGCTGAAGAGGAATTAGTGTAGCAAAATTAGAAGGCTTAGGGAAAAGCATAGGATTTTTCAGCATTAAATCTCTGCTTATGTAACATTTCTTATATTCTTCCCACTGATGATTCCATTTCTATCCCTTGCTGTCTAGCAAAGGGCTATTTATAGCTGCAGGTGTTCCCTGAAATTGGGATCCTACAATATGTAAAGAGTCAAGAATAGTAAAATGTAATTTAAATTAATAATCCAAATCTGAACTGTACTCTCAGGTTAAACCAGATATAATATTTCAGGATCTTGGTGGGCAGGTTGGTTGATACATTTTATGTCTTAGGAATATGTATAAAACCTCCTTTAGAAAAGATAGAGACTGGTTTTTTTGTTGTTGTTGTTTTTTGTTTTCTTTTGTTTTTTGTTTTTTGTTTTTTTTAATAAGACAACTTTTGCTCCAGTTCTGCTAACACATAACATGGTTGGGGACCACATTAAAATTCCACTTTGATCAATAGAAAGAAAAATACCATAATGTTGTCAGAGTTTTTTTCTCAGCATGGGATTGTTATATATTGCTCCTTCCTTTTGCTCATCCTTTTCTCTAACTGTTCTCCAGTCATGTACATTATGGGTTTTGGGGGTTTGTTTTTGTTTTTGTTGAGACATAGTCTCACTCTGTCACCCAGGCTGGAGTGCAGTGGCGTGGCCTTTGTTCACTACAACCTCTGCCTCCCGGGTTCCAGTGATTCCTGTGCCTCAGCGCCCTGAGTAGCTGGGATTACAGGACTAGCTGGGATTACCACCATGCCCGGCTAAATTTTTTATTTTCACGGTGTTGGCCAGGCTGGTCTTGAACTCCTGACCTCAAGTGATCTGCCTGCCTCAGCCTTCCAAAGTGCTGGGATGACAAGTGTGAGTCACCGCACCTGGCCTACATTATATTTTTACTTAGGAAAGTAATAAAATTGTTGTTTTTTCCTTGTATTAAGGATGACAAGATGAATTCAATAAAATTTCCTTTGTGGTTTTTCTCTCGTGTGTTCCTTTTGTGACAACAAGTTTGGGACTTTTTTTTTTTTTTTTTGAGACGGAGTCTCGCTCTGTCGCCCAGGCTGGAGTGCAGTGGCCGGATCTCAGCTCACTACAAGCTCCGCCTCCCGGGTTCACGCCATTCTCCTGCCTCAGCCTCCCAAGTAGCTGGGACTACAGGCGCCCGCCATCTCGCCCGGCTAATTTTTTGTATTTTTTAGTAGAGACGGGGTTTCACCGTGTTAGCCAAGATGGTCTCGATCTCCTGACCTCGTGATCCGCCCGTCTCGGCCTCCCAAAGTGCTGGGATTACAGGCTTGAGCCACCGCGCCCGGCCAAGTTTGGGACTTTTAAAATAAGTATGTTTGCCATATCACTCATAGCAGTGTATTGATTACCTCTGAGAAATGAAGCCATGATGCATCCTGCATATTCGGTTGGTTTGGAGTCCAGCACCCCAGAGTTCAGATCTCTGGTTATATAAGAGCAGGCAAGTCACGTCAGGCTAGTTATGTAACCCTCTGTCCTCGGTTTCCTCATCTGTGAAGTGAGACTAGTGGTGCACTTACATTCATTGTGAGCATCAAGAAATATTAATGCATGAAAAGGCTTGAGCATTATGCCTTGTATATAAGAGATGATCAATAAAAGTTAACCTTCCTCTTTCATTTTCTTTTCTCTGAAGGGAGAGGGTGAGAATTGTTACAACTTAGTCTCATACTCTCCAATAACTCTTTTGAACGTGGAAAATGGCATGGCTTGTTGTTAGGTAAATAATCATGTTCTATATTAGGGAAAAGAATACCAAATTTTGCATTATTTATCCTTTGACTATGTTTTCCATAGTCATTTTATTATTTCAAGAAATCTCTGTCTCTTCTCTCTCGTTCTCTTTTATATCCAAGGTTGACTTTCTAAGCATATTCAGTGGTAAAGGTATAACTGCATCATCCCATATTTCAATACAAAAAGAAGGAGAAGAGAACCCTCAAATTCAGCGACCACACTGCATTTTCCAAAGTATTAATTACATAATACACATAATACAAGAAAGCTTCACCTTGGCGATTGAAACCACTTGCCATTTTGCTGAAAGTAAGAGCCCATTTAAGTTCATTTAAGATCATTTGGGTCTTCACTTACCTGTCATGGGCATCATTTGAGACAAGAACTTTGCAGGAACAATCTTGTTTAATGTTATTTCTACCACTGTAGCTTTTTTTGTTTTTCTAAGTGGTTCGTAGATAGTTTTCTAAGGAGGCAAATAGTAAAATAAAACTAGATCTAGAATCTTAAAACTGCAAAGAATTTGCCGTTGAAGCCACTAAGATTGAGTTATTTTTGTAAACACCCAAGACAACATTTGTGCATGTATGTGCATGTGTGTGTACATATCTAAAACTATTTACACTTTTCCTTTCCTTCTAACCCTTTATTACGGAAAATTTCTAATAAAACAAAAAAATAGCACAATGTGCCTCCTACCTCATCTCTCAGAGCATTGGGCACACTTCTATCATACTTTAAGAGCAGTTAGAAAATAAAAGTCTGTGGGTTATTTACAAAATTATGAACAAATGACTTTGGAAAGTTTAAAAAACATATTGGAAAGAAGTAACTCCTTTTTTTTAAACTGTAGGAAATGAACAGGTAAAAAATGATTTGCTGGGTTTTTTTGGTTGTTGCTGTTTTGGGTTGTTGTTGTTGCTGCTGTTTTGTTGTTGTTGTTGTTGTTGTTTTGAGCCAGAGTCTCACTCTGTCACCCACGCTGGTGTGCAGTGACGCGATCTCAGCTCACTGCAACCTCCACCTCCCTGGTTCAAGCAGTTCCCCTGCCTCAGCCTTCCAAGTAGCTCGCATTAGAGGCACATGCCACCACACCCAGATAATTTTTTTGTAGTTTTAGTAGAGACAGGGTTTCACCATGTTGGCCAGACTGGTCTCGAACACCTGACCTCACGCAGTCCATCTGCCTGAGCCTTCCGAAGTGCTGGGATTAAAGACATGAACCATTTGCACCCAGCTGATTTGCTAGTTTATCATGGAGTGTTTGAGAGAGTAAGGAGGATATATGTGAAACTTATGTAAGCTTATGTAAGTTAAGCAATAGCCAACTTCTGGTTTTGTTTACAAGTATAGTAGCGTTTCTTTATTTACTATTTTATCAGACATAAGAGAATTTTAAGTGACACTCTCAGATATGAATAATGCACTCATAGTTGATTTTCAGAATGACCCAGAAACACCAAAAGCAGATTCCCAGTGTGCTTTTTGATTCATTAGAATTGTTCAGCTTCATTCTGTATGGTTTTAGGGCATAGTTTATCATTATTGTGTTGAATTGATCATTCTCCATTTATAGCATAGCTTTTCCTGTCCGTGTGACTATCCAGAACTCAAATCAGTATGAATTCTTGAGTATTGAATTAGGCTATTTTCAGTGAAGATGACGTCTGCCGTATCCACCAGTTAGCTAGAAACATCTCCTTTGCGTGTCAAGACAAGATGTGAAATAACTCTTGATAACTGTGAATGTCAGATGTAAGAAGGAAGCATGTCAATAGTTCATGAGATACCTGTGCCATTCCTGGGGCTTGACTAGTTTCTTTGCCTTTTCTGAAATCTGCCACTGAAAGGAGTCGGGAAGGAAACTGGCATAGCCTCTCTTAGGTAAGATTTCTACACTGTGGCATTATTGACACTGGGAGGAAAGAGTCTTTGTTTTGAAGGTCTGTCTTGTGCGTTGTAGGATGTTTAGCATCATCCCTGGACTCTCGCATACTGGATGCCAGTAGCAGCACCCACTCCTCACATAGTTAAGACAACCAAAAGTATCTCCAGACATTGCCTAAAATTCCTTGAAGGGCAAAACTGCCTGTAGAGAGCCCCCATAATAGGCAGGAGCACCTTAATGTAAATTTCTGTGTGGGTTACCCTCCTGTTTCCCCCACCTACCCCTTCAGTTGTAAGCCCCTTGATGATAGAAATGAGATATTTTCTTTCATGTTGAGGTCCCAATTTCTTTTCTGTCTAACACACAATATATAGAGATTTGGGGATTGACTATGCCATTGCTTTTTTTTTTTCCAGACGGAATCTCATTCTGTCACCAGGCTGGAGTGCAGTGGTGCAGTCTCGACTCACTGCAACCTCTGCCTCCTGGCTTCAAGTGATTCTCTTGCCTCAGCCTCCCGAGTAGCTGGGACTACAGGCATGTGCCACCACGCCCAGCTAATATTGATATTTTTAGAAAGACAGGGTTTCACCATGTTGGCCAGAATGGTCTCGATCTCTTGATATTGTGATCCACCTACAGCGGCCTCCCAAAGTGCTGGGGTTAAAGGCGTGAGCCACCGTGCCTGACCGCCATTGCTTTTAGTTTTGTTTTATCCAAGCCCATAATACAGTGGGTTTTTAAACAAAAGGGCAATCTTGGCATTTCTCTTCTTCCCGTTTTTGTTACTGGTTCACAGCTGAGTATGTCACAACTGGTACTTCAGTGATACAGTGGCCTATTTTCTTTCTTATAAAAGACATTACTATATCATACAGTATTTTAACCTTTCCTTTACAAATCTCATGATACTGAGATGCTTTTGGTTAACAAAAATTGCCATTGAGTCTGGAAGATTGTTTGTTTCCCGACTGACCAGCCCCCTCCTCTCATCCTTCTCACAAAGAAAGAAAGAAAGAAACCCTCAACCCTTAAATTAGTCAAAGTCCTAAGGCAGTTTTCCCAGAACAAATGTCCATATTGACTTTCTCCGTTGTTAGGTCCTGTCTTTGTTGACCCGTTGCTGGCTTGAGGGGCTGATTCTGTTCACTTTGGAATTGGGTAGCATTTTAGTTTAACAACAGTGTCCACCCACCTGAGGACCAAATTTTCAGGAGAAGCCTTATTTATAATAAGGTACAAAAACAAATACTCAGAAGAAATAGTGATTACATAGACCCTCTGAACAGTTTCAAAACCAGAAATAATTACATTGAAAATATGAATCCTATAAATAATTCACAATTTGGTAGTGTTTCACAAAGTGATGAGGGGTAAGCCTCAATTTCCTCATCCCGAAAATGGAGATAATAACATTCAGTACTTCGTAGGATTGTAATGAGGATTAAATAAGTGAATCCATTGAAAACTTTCAGAAAAACTACCTGTAACATAGCCCTCGGTAATTGCTTTATTTTCTTTCTTTTGGAGATGGAGTCTTGCTCTGTCACCTAGGCTGGAATGCATTGATGCGATCTTGGCTCACTGCAACCTCTGCCTCCCGGGTTCAATCAATTCTGCTGCCCCAGCCTCCTGAGTAACTGGGACTGCAGGCACACACCACCAAGCCTGGCTAATTTTTGTATTTTTATTAGAGACAGGGGTTCACCATGTTTGCCTGAAGTGATCTGCCTGCCTTGGCCTCCCAAAGTGCTGGGATTGCAGGCATGAGCCACCACACCCAGCCTATTTTCACTTTTTAATTCTTTTCCTAATTATGAGGAGTCTCTATATCTTCCCCTTTTCCTACCTCCTTTGAAGTTCCTACCTATATTCTCCGAAGAAGTAGTCTGTCCTCTTCCTCTTTATATGCACTATCCCTTATTTTTATCACACAAATCCAAATGGGACTATCCAAAGCACATATATTGGCCTGGTATAGGTGTGTCCTCCCTTTACAGATTTTTATAGATTTTCAAAAAATTTTAAATCTCTGAGAATTTGCTTTGTAGAGTATGATAAATCATAGTGTTTTTTGCAAATGTACTTTTATAGTGAGGAAAATAAAGCTCCACCTAAATACCTATGTAAGCTTAAGTTTCAGGTGATTACATGTTTTGGATGACATCCATGTAAATCATTGCCCAGTTTGTTTGAAAGAGGTAGTCCTGATTTTCTTGATCTGAAAAAGTCGATATGAATTCAGTTCTGTACCCCTGCGCAGATTTTCAAAAAATGTTTCCTTTGTGACTAAAACACGCATTCCTGATTGAATCAATGAGAGCACTCCATGGGCAAATCCAGCTTATTTTGCTTGTTAACGTGATGTTTCTCTGAGTTCTCATGCTGAAAACGCCACAGAAGAATCACAGGAATCATCATGAATCCATAACCAATTCACGCAATACCAAGTTAGATCCTTTAGAGCAAAATAGCTGGCGAAGGTCCAGAATAGCAAGCTAAAAAGCAGATATTTGATACTTGTAATAGTCTGATAGATGCGCTAAGTGCTTGCTTAATAAACTCGCTACCATAACACTTTTCCTTTTATGGAGAAAGAGGACATAAATAAGTAAAAGTAAAATATCGAATACATAAATGTGTGTGCACTGTGTGAATATGTACAGGTTGTCTCAAATGTATATGAAAGCAGAGTGAATAATAGAATGAACCCTTCGTGTAACTCATCACCCAGCTTCGACAGTTATTGACTCGGCTCATCCTGCTTCACAGATACCTCCCTCTAACTTGCAAATCCTAGACATAATTTCATCTTTAAATATCTCTCGTAGTTTGTTCAACTTCTCTCCAGAAAACTGTACAGTGAAAAGTTTGCATACAATTTTCAGGAATTTACAGTTTCCCTAAAACCCAGTTAAAGAACCATTGACTGAGCCAGCTCATTTGGAAGTATGAGAGGAAAGATGTCACGAAAGCCTTCTGTATGAGACTGTGGCCTGCAGGTGTCCCAGCTCTAACATTCTTGTTTTTCCCCTTTATCTCTTACTCTCACAATCCATCTGTGATGTCTGAGTTAGCTAAAGAGGAAAAGATAAAAGGATACAGGAAAGAGGCTGAATATTTCCTTCACCTTTTAAGGTCCTCTCCTCTCCTTCTTGGCGGCTTTATGTTTTTTTTGAGAATGGGAGCTATATGATTTAACACTAATCCACTTGGATGTGAAAGCAAAAATTCCAAGGCTAACAATCATAGAGAACATTCTTTATTGAGCATTTACTATGTACCGAGTACTTTTCATGCATCTCATCACTTAAGCTTATCAGCATCTCCAGCAACTATTGGGTAGGTAGGATCCATGAGCCCATTTTGTAAAGAGGAAACTGAAGTCCAAAGCATTTAAGCAACTTGCCCAGGACTTGAACTCAGATCTATTTGAAATTCCATTCAGATGTTTAACAATACTAAACCACCTCTCTCCATTGTACTCTGACAGTGGGTCATATTCTTAGCTATGTGTCCCAAGCAGGCATATGTGGAGTATTTTATACCTGTGTGCACCATTTATAACAACTTCTTCATGGTGGTATGAGGCATTTCAGAGCATTATATAAGAAAGTCTCATAATGTTTGTGCTGTTTTTAAGTTAGACTTGGTGCAAGCCAAGAAGAAGCCAAGGGCATTTTTAAAGTGTTCATCAGATCATGTTGATTCTCTATGAAAACATCTGAATGGCTTCTTACAAGTAGTAGAGAATAAAAATCAAATTCCTTTCAATGGCCTGCAAAGCCCTACATCATCCTCTTCAGGGCACTCACTGACCTTGTCAGTACTCCAACAGTACTGGGTCTGTGGTTGTTGATCTCGCTCTTATTCATCGGATATACTGGACTGCTTCCTACTTCAGTATCTAATCTCTTCTGTACCTCACCATAGCTGGCTTCTCATCATTGGGGTTCCGCTCAACATGTTGCCTCCAGAATAGCTTTGTTGCAATGGCCTTTTTTTCTCTTTTATTGTCTGCATTGCACATCTCATTGTATGAGATGCTTATTCCTTTGTTGGTTTATGACTCTGTGTTTGTCTCTGCTTCCCCACCTTAAATATGATCTTCATGGGATCAGGACCTGTGCTTTAGTTGCTGCTCAGTCTGTAACACCTAGACGAGTGCTGAGTAAATCCTGGTTGAATGAATGAATGAATGGTTTGTTAAGTGGGAGTGGTTACATTAAACCTGCATGCAAAGCTCTCAGCACAGTGCATGGAAAGCACTCCTGAGCTGCTGCTGTTGGTGGTGAGGTTAATTCCAATCTTGAATTTCATCATAACATAATCTATAAGGCAAGTTTTAAGAATTTCCCAAGACAATGCAGTTTCTCAAAAACCAGATGGACCCTCAGTCTCATGATATAGATCCTGAAGTTGTGTTATTATGAGGTGGCTGCTTTTTGACAGTTTTTAGCTTGTATGGGCTTGACCTTCAAATCAGTAGCATTCAGCAGCTCTCGTCTCTGCCTAGGGGCTTTCTGACCTTTTGCTTAGGCCCAAGGCAATGTTTTCATCTCTGACAAACTTGACCACTGCCAGTTTCTTAAGAGTGTCTGTACTTATGAGAAGGAGTTGTTCTGCCTGTGCTGTAATTATCTCTAATACCCGATAAACTGCAAACAATGGGGGCTTTTGAGGGGGGAAATGCTACAACAAAAAGACGTCTGCGATTCTGAGGCAGGGCTAAACTGGGGCACGTGGAAAAGTTCTAGCATGTGGAATGCTGCACTGGCAGCTCCCATGAGGAGGGGGGATCTGGATGGTCCTGACAATGGGCCATTATAAAGGCACTATTGAACCACGTAATTGTGGCCCTTTATAAAACTATAAAAATGTGTCAAATATTATACAAATGCAAACTGTATAAGCTTGAATGTTAGACCAAAAATCTCAGAAAAAACGAAGTCCTCTCCATCTGATCAAACAGTTCAAGAAACAGTTGAAACAAGGCATATGTATTTCACCATTGTGTAACCACTTCATGGGTTTATTTGTTTTTGCAAAATTTTCAGTAGAGGAATTCTGCCTGAATATATTTTTACTTGTCTAGATCTGTAGGCTTTCATTCTCATGAAATGTCTAGCTTGTTTAAATTACAAAATCAGTGTCATGTTCGTTATGAAAAATAATAAAATAATAAGCACTGAGAATTTATCGCTTGGGAATAGTCATTGTTGAGACTTGACTGAATAATTTGTCATTGTTTTTTTTTTTGGCTTTGCATATATAGAAATAGCATTTAAAAATCAATTTTGGATAGCAGTATATATAGTGTTTTTAACCTGCTTTATGTTCCCATTTACATTAATGAACTTTCCCTCTCATTAAATACTGTTAGATTAACACAGTAACAGAAAACCAACCACCACATGTTCCCACTCACACGTGGGAGTTGAACAGTGAGAACACATGGACACAGGGAGGGAAACAACACACACTGGGGCCTGTTGAGCGGTAGGGGACAAGGGGAGGGAGAGCATTAGGACAAATATCTAATGCATAGGGGGCTTAAACCTAGATGACAGGTTGACAGGTACAGCAAACCACCATGGCATGTGTATACCTATGTAACAAACCTGCACGTTCTGCACATGCATCTCAGAACTTAAAATACAAAATAAATAAATAAATTTGATGTATGAAATTCAATGTAGTGTACTAGACAAGAAATAAACAAAAAAATTGTTGGATAAAATGTGGATTGTAATGACTGCACAGGATCTGTTTATATGTGGTGGTTCTCAACTGAGGGCTGTTTTGTTCCCAGAAGGCATTTAGCAATGTCCGGAGCCAGTTTTGATTGTCATACTGGAGTGGGACATGCTGTGTTACTTGGCATATAATGGGTATAGGTTAGGGATGCTGGGAGAGAGCAGGCAGTGCACAGATCATCCCCAAAGCAAAGCATTATCTGGCTCCTGAACTATATGGCTCCTTTATAGTTAATTTAATCCATGGCCTATTATTAGATACTTGTTTTCAATATTTTATTAGAAATTAATGGCTGGCAAACTTTATCTATAAAAAACCAGAGTGTTTTAGACTTTGGGAGCCATCAGGTCCATTACTCAACTATGCTCTTATACTGTTATAGCTTGAAAGCAGCCATAGACTATACATATATGAAAGCATGGCTGTTTTCCCATAAAACTTTGTTGACAAAAACGGGCAGCATGCCCTAGGCAGTAGTCCACCTACTTCTGTTAGAGATAATGCTTTAATAGACGTCTGTGTACCTAAATCTTTGTCCCATATCTGATCATCTCCTTAGAAAAGTTCTTGAAAAGAGCCATTGCTGCATGGGCATATATGTATCTTTTTAAAGTTTATATCCATTTATTTTATTTTTTACAGTTCTACCAATTTATTTTATTTTCTCATATGAGATTGTTCATTTAATGTAGCTTTCTGAACACACTTGTGCCACCATCATTCTGTCAGATTTGGAACCGTGTTCAGGCATATGAAGTGTGAATGGGTAAGGTAGGGGTTTGCAGATTTAAAAGTCTTCAGGAATCAGATGGATTGATGAATAAAGCAGGCTGGTTGTCAGTGTTAGAATAAAGAGTGATGGGAGTGTTGCAAAATGAAGAGTAAGTGCTCATTGAAAAGGAGAAGCTACTTCTCAACTCTGTTGCTTTTCAACTCTGATAAGTTGCTGGCCCAATAGGAGTGCAGTTTGGTATCACTAGATCTTCTGATTTATCAACCAGAAAAGAGAAATCCAAACTCTGGTTTGAGAAACTAGAAACCAAATTTTGGTTTGAAAACTCTCAAGTTTTCATCGTTGGTGACAAATTCATAGAACACTAAATTCTGTCTATGTGAACAGATTTGTCTGTGATTTGTGTCCATGGACTGCCAGCTTGGGGACCTTGGAATAACTGTGACTTATCAAGGGGTCTACAGCTAGAGGTGAAAGCAAATCTCAGGCTTCTGGCCAGGCATTTGAGGCCCACAGGGCCCTACTGGCTTGTTCTACTGCTAGATGAGAGCTGTAAGAATTGGCAGTCTTTGGGCAGCCCCTGATAGAAAAAGAAGCTTTATCATGTGAAGTAGGGTGGCAAGCTATGACTCAACTGTCTGGCCTGAAGACTTAGTTCCTCCAGAGCTTTCTAACTTAGGAAGACTGAGGGACTGTCACACTCCATTTCCTTAGGACGTTTCCAGAGGTGGTCAGACTCCTAGCATATAACGCCTGCCTACACAGTGTGGCCCCTTGTTCTTCGGTTCTGCCCCTTATCCATGCATGCCAGCCACACTGGCTCCGCACTGCTTCATTGATGTACCAAATACTTGCTGAGTGCCCACTGTGTGCCAAGCTGTGTTCTGGACAAAGCAGAGCAGAGGAGGGAGGATCAGGAGCACTGGTAGGGTGTGGGCTGGATATGTGAATATGTCCTTAGGATAGTTATAGGAGACAAGGTCAATGAGATAATGCTCCTGGGGTGGGGTGGAGTGGGAGAAGTAGGCACAGTGGACAGAGGTCTGTAGAATCTACCTGGAGAACTAACAAGCTAGTGTGGATTACTGAACACCATACTCAGAGATTCTGATTCATTAGCTCTCGTTTGGGGCTCTGGAATGTGCCTTTCTAATAAGCACTGTGAATAGCATTGATATAAGGACTTCTAGGCCATTGCAAATACTTTGGTTTTTTTTTCTCAGAGATAAGCAGGGAACCATTACAGAGGTGGGGTTTTTCTTTTTGTTTGTTTGTTTTGGTTTAGTTTCTATAGAGAAATGACTTGATCTGACAATATCGCAAGATCCCCCTGTTCATTGTATTGAAAATACACCATCAGAGTGCCAAGACAGAAGCAGGTAGAAGAGTCAGGAAACTTTCCGTCATCTAAGTTTGAAGAGATGGTGGCTTGGATCAGATGGTAACAGTGGAGCGTGAAAATCCATCAAATTCTGGATATTTTCTGAAGATGGAAACAATACTACTTGGTGGGTTGGATACAGGGTATGAAAGAAAGGAGTCAAAGATGACCAACCATGGTTTGTAGAATGAGCAACTAGGTTAAGCCAGAGGAAGACCATTTTTTGACCTACCCCCCAAAAATGGCAATTTCCTATGTTTCAACCTAATAGAAAAAAATGGAGTTGCCAGCTGTGAAGATGCAGAAGACCATGGGAGGAGCTGATTTGGAAGAGTGAATGAACATGCTGAGCTTGAGACGTCTGCAGTCCTCCAAATGGTGCCATCTCGTAGGCCAGTTGAGATGAGTCTGGTTCTCAGAGACCTCTGTTCTGGGCTGCTTAAATCCATGTTACTGGGTTCGATCACCAGGGCTGTGAGTGTAGATAGATGACATCAAGCTCTGATCCTTGAGGCACCCTAACATTTAGGGGGGGAAAGAGGAGAAAGCTAGCTAAGGAGAGTGAGAAGAAAAGAAGAAGGTGAGAGAAAAACCAGACAAGTGTGGTAAATTGAAAACCAAATAAATAACGTGTATTAAGAGCCTCCTTGCTGTTCTTTGAACAACCAAGACTTGTTCACACCTGAGGACTGTGTTCTTGGCTGGGATGCTGTTCCTGCCGGTCTGCCTGGCTCATCTCACCAACTTCAGGCCTGGGCGTCAGTGTCGTACTCTGTGAGGCCCTTACCTAAACACACTGTGTAAGATTTGCATAGTTGCCTGGTATCTTATTGGTACTGAAGCAATGTTTGTTGATTGAATGGTGAACATACAACTTTTGATGAAGGCAGGAGTCCAGTTGAGAACATATTAAAGCCTTGCTGCTCGGGATGTAGCGTGTTCCCTGGACTGACTGGGTCAGCATCCCCTGGCAGCTTGTTAGAAATTCAGAATCTTGGGCTCTAGCCCAGACCTGTGGCATCACACTCTGCATTTAACAAGATCCTCAAGTGATTTGTATACACATTAACGTTTGCTCCCAATCCTGTATTTAATTTTCTGTGAATGGCAAGAGGACAATTGAGTATACTCTCTCAGATGGGAAAAACTCAAAGTAAGAAGTTAAAAGAATCAAAATCAAATCTCTTCAATAGTTGTTTCTGTATTCAATCAGAAAGTTATGATACAGTTTAAAAGCAAAAGAAAACTGTGTGTCGAGACTTTCAAGAATATTTTATGTAATTATCCCCATATCCTTTTTACTTTTATTTTATTTTATATGGTTATTCCACATATCTTTCTTACTTTTACTTTGAATTGGCATAAGCTAGGAGTACGTATAAAATGCATGGCATCTGGTACATGGTAGACAAGTTTGAGAGAATGAGCACTAATTCTGTTCTTTATATTTTAATACATCCTGCTATTTAATGTAACATATTCACTCATAATGTCTTCTGAGACCTTCATTTAAGATAAATGGTTTTCTCTTAAAGTGAGTGATGGGTTAAGTGTATTGGTCTTGCTGCTGCTTTTCCCATAGGAATTTGATTCTGAAAGTCGTGTTTTATTCTCCGATTATCAATACTCTGTAGGCAGATGGCTACCACTCCTAAGTCCCTCCTACTTCTATTCGGCTGAGATAAAACCACATGTTCTTTTTATTATCATGGTCTTTAGCTTATTTTAGCCTGAGGGAGAAAAAAATATATATATATTAGGGATTTTCTCATGATAACATCTTTTCTTTCTGAGGCTACTAAATATCATTTGTCCTAAAATCAAAGTATGCCCATCTTGTGGTTTATAATAAGCATGCTGTTTTATACGTCATTAGCTAAGGATAAAAGACTTGCTGGGAATTTTTAGTAGGGCTAGTCTAGTCTATTTTATTTTAACATCAAATTTTCAGAAAAGTACATTTGTTATCCTTTTTGTTTATACGTATTTACAGCTCAATTCTCTGAATTCAGAAGCCTGCAAAGTAATAAGACAGGAAGTAGTGTGAAAGTATACAGACCCATAAATATGTGATATAAATTTATATATATTTATTTGTGCACACCTGGGATATGTGAATACATCTCTGGATTTACACAGTTTTATCTTCCCTTCTTATTCAGTTAAAACCCTAGATCAGAACTGACCCACAGCAGAGGGTGCTTCTCTAGTTCACCTCTATGCACAGAATAATGGAGACGTGGCTCTGGTTTCTAACCCTGGCAAGTTGTTTAGTTTTCCTCTCAGTTTCTGTTTCTGTAGCTTTAAAAGAGGGGGTAATGAAGCATATCCTGTATTCTTACAAAGATGCTTATCCAGTTAAGACAGTAGTTGAAAAAGCAATGGTAAAATTTTGTATACCTATACTATTTATCTTTATTAAAATCACCCCATTCTTTCCTTCAAATCTACTAAAACTTCTATTGAGTAGGAAAGCTCAATTCTAGTTTGGTGAAACTTTCCTAGAGAGCAGGGGTCAGCATTTTCCATAAAAAGTCACAGCGTAGATATTTTAGGCCTTGGGGGCCCCACAGACTCTGTTGCTACTCGTCACATCTGCTATTGCAGCAAAGACGCCACCCTGGACAACGTGTAAACTAATGGGTGTGGCTGTGTTCCGATAAAACTTTATTTATCCACATCGAAATCTGAATTTTATATAATTTTCATGTGTCATGAAATATTCTTCTTTTCATTTTTTTCAACTATTTTAAAATGTAAAATCCATTCTTACTTTATGGACCATACAGGCAGCAGACCGAGTTAGGCTGAGGGGTAGACAGACTCCTGTTGTAGAGAAAAAGCACTGGGTTTGTCAACCATAGCCATTTCGAGCCTTTCTTTATTTAAGACTCTTTTGCTTTGCATTTGCATCTGATTTTGATTCTTCTCCTTTAGGTCAGGATTCATACCCTTGTTGTTTTTACTTTTTGTTAAGGACACCTTTGTACAGATTGTGCAGTGAACAAGATTATATGTCCAAGGACATGTGTTCTGGGCTTATGTTTTCTTTTGTGGTAATGTAATTGTGGGACTGAAAAGAACCTCGACACTTAATCAGATGTGACCCTATGCAAGACTATCCTAGTTATTTAAGAAAGCTTTCTCTGTTTTACCAGTTTTTTCAGGAAATATGATTACATAACTGACTTTCTCTATGGATTGCCATTTTAAAAGCAGTATGAAAAGAATAGTAGTGTGGTGGTAGATAACAATTGATTAAAGGATAATCCCTTTAGTTTTCTTTAAACTGATTGAGCAAAAGAACAAATTATCTCTCTAAACATAAGTGATAAATCTGAACATTGTGTTGAATTATTTAAAATATATATATAAAGCCATTCGAGTGTATAAGCATGTCCTAGCTACTCAGGAGGCTGAGGTGGGAAGATCCCATGAGCCCGGGAGTTCAAGGCTGTAGTGTGCCGTGATTGCACCTGTGAATAGCCACTGCACTCCAGCCTGGGCAACATAGCAAAGCCCTATCTCTAAAAATATAATAAATAAATAAGCAAACTAAAAGGATTAAGAGAATCTACACTCACTTTTACTCGAATTCTGGTTTACAAATAGTAGAGAGAATAGAAGAACAGTGGATATCTAGATAGGGATATTTCTTCCCCAGTAAATTCTGTTGTCAGCCAAGATGGGAGTATCTACAGCCACCATCTTAAACTGACATGTGATGTGCTCCAGGATCTCTTTAGAATGAAACTGATGGAAAATAACCTGTCAGTGTTACCCAGGAAGTGGTAAAGCTGAAGTGTGACAGTTAGGAGGTGATCCATTCCGATTCTCTTGCTATCAATTTAAGATCTGAATGAAGAAAGGAAATGGGTGAAATGATAGGAGCGCTAACAATGAATAAAAGTTGCAAAGCCTTTGGGTGTTTGCCCTTTAACTCAGATAGCTAGCATAATTTATATGAAATATAAGTTGTATCAATAAATAATATTTTATGGTAAAGTATTCTAGCTTTATTTTATGGTCTGTACTTCAGATGTTCGGCAGTACTCAACTTTTGCTGTCTGAATTCCTTAATGTGGTTAGTCATCTGGAAGGTCAAAAACCTGCAAATATTATCAGGAAATCATAAAGATGTTTCTATCCTCTTTAACGCTACATGTATGCTCTTATTTGCATACTTGTTTGATTGGCTATTTAAAAATTAATGAAAGCAAAGTTATTAACTAAAAAGCTATCAGTAAGGATGGCTGAAGACAGAAAATAATTTCCATATAAAGAGCCATTTATATGGCTCTTTAAATTGTCAAAGGACTATAGAGCCTCATAATAATGCTATGAGGGAGTTTGGGCAGGGTTAGTATCTTTCTCCAGCATCTTCTCAGGGAGGGAAATGGACATATAGAGGCTATGTCACACACCACCTGTCCACAGTGGGGAGTGACATTGCTGGTGCAGTGATGATGCTAGAATGCCAACCATGTTCTAGATCGGGGTTCTCCAAGTGTGATCAGAAGGCCCTGGTTGTATCTAAGACCCTTGCAGGGGTTCTGCCAGATCTGGACTATTTCAGAATAACACTAAGGTATTGTTTTCCTTTTTCACTCTGATTTCACCAGTATACAGTAGAGTTTTCCAAAGGCTACATGTCGTGTTGAGATGTCATTGTTCTGACATCCTGTGAGATATGTACTAATGTATAATCGTGTGTTTTCAAAATTTCTCAATTTTAATTTCTAATATGCTAAATATTGATAGATATAATCTATGTAAATACAGTAAATTTAAAGAGTGTAAAAGGATCCTAAGACAAAAATGTTTGAGAATTGCTGTTTTAGATATTGTGCTAAGGCCGTTAGAAACATGATCTCATTTAATGCAGAAAACACACATATGAGGCAAGCTCTACTGTCATTCCCATTCAATATGCTAGGAGATGAGGACCTGGAGAAGTTAATGATTTGCAGAAGGTACACGGGTAGTAAGTTGCAAAGATAGAATTTGAACCCAGGTTTCAAGTTAATAACTATGCTGACTGTGTTGTCAGGCACATTGTCTTTCAAAGAAGCACCAGGAAAATGCTGGATTTGGACACTAACTTCTCATAACCTAGGCTATCTCCAAGGGAATGTAAATATGAAGATTATCCTTATAGACAGTGTAAAATAGAGATTATTTTCTAGTGGTTTGTGGGCTGAGGCTTGTACTCTGTGAAACACAAAACAGTTGAGCATCAGATTTTTAAACCTGGAGGATTTTACTTAAAAAAGAAGTTTGGATTGCCAGCTACCCTTGAAAAATTTAGAGATTGAGCTAGGCTGGACTCGTATTCCCACATGTCCACAATCAGCTGCAGCTTTTATCCGCTGTTCCTGCTAGGTAGATGTGTGTCCTCTGGTTTGCCACAGACCTCACTACTCCTTATTACCTTCCTCGTAGCTCATGTTCCTCATTTATGTTGCCTGTTTGAGGTGTTTGGGTTGGAAACAACTGGAGATGTTCTGTCTACTGCATAGTGTTTATAGGCCATCTGCTTTCAACCTAAAAATAAAAAGTTATTAACAGTAAAAGAGCCAAATATATCCCATTCTGCTTACCCAAACCTGGATGTAATAAAGACCTCACTGACAGTGTCACCTAGAAAGCAAATTGCTTCTTTCTTTACCAAAGCATAATATTCGGATTCATTCAAGAATTAGGATCTGCCCCTAAATTAACATTTATTTTTAAACATGAATCTCTTTTCAAGTGTAATAGTGAAATAAGCACATTCCACTCATTGCTCTCATTTTATGTTTATTTTAGTAATGTCTATTATCCTCATCATTATCACGTCTGGACCCTTTATTAAAACAAAGTCTCTGTGAACCTCTGTGTACATGTTAAATCAGTCATTTGTCAACATTTGTCAACAGTAGATATTAAGCATTTATCACAATTTATAGGTATATATTTGCTTGCCTCTTTTCTTTTTTTGCCTCACCCCAGAATATAAGTTTCATAAAGCTGGAAATTATATCTGTTTGTTCACAATGTATATTCTATGCTTTGTACAGTGTTTAGCACATAACAGTCAATAATGAATGAATAAAGGAATAAATATGTAAATGTATCGGTTGTGTGTATGATAACTCATTCTTCTGTAGTCTTAAGAATAATATTTAAAAATTCTTGGCAAAAAGGCTCATGCTTTTTATTTGAGAGTTAAATAGGGGAGATATTTAGTTCTTCTTATCCGCATAAATATACATCCACTTCTGTGTGTGGTATGTTTAGGATAGTTCCCGATCTTCCTGATGTGAGGTCAATAGGCAGGTTACAAATCTACGTAGCTAAGAATAAGGTGCATATTAAAACCAGGATGCAAGAAGAGGCTGTTGAACTTGAACATTCAGCCCAGAGTCTCTTCTCTTCTATACTAAAAGATAGTCATCCTGCAGTCGGAAGTGGCAGTTATTCGGCCATTGGAAAAGTCTCATGTAATAGTAGCTTTTAGATGATGTCTCCTCCAAAGGGGCATCCTGCTCTTAACCTATTGCTGAAAGAGAAATACCATTGTCTATTAATACTACTGGAACTAAAGATGAATAGTGAATTGGACTTGATCTGACAGTGAGTTTGACTTTGATAGCTCGTCACTTAAAAAGGTTCTTTTATATTTATGAAAAAAAGCATGACGTCAAGCCAGGGGGAAAAATTGATATCAACATTTAAGAGCAAACTCGTAGGGCTTCCAAAAAAAAAAAAAAAAAGGCCCTTGTGTGAACTTTTTTTTTTACGTGCATAACTAATTAGTTTAGGTTATTATAAGCAGAGCTTCTGTGATAAAGTTTCTGGTGGTGTCTCGGGATACCTTGTTTATAGTGCCTTCTCTATGCCAGTCCGTCTTCAAATTGGAATTACAGAAAGTAGAGGGAGGGATAGTCTACCATCTCTCATTGGATTGGGGCCACCTAAAACGTTGTTATGCTGGAAATGCTAGAATATAATCACTATCAGGTGAGCTTTATTCTGACTCATATTCAATCTTTGAAATATAATGCAATAAATTGATTTAATCCACTTTTTTTGTAATAGACATACTGTTTTCAATAAGTACAAATCTGCTCTTTTAATGCTGTTTATTGTTTGATGCCATAAGAAGTAATCCAATGTAGTTTTGAACAAAATAAAATTTGTGGGGTTTTTTTTTTTTTTTTTTTTTTTTTTGCCTAGTGTGTGGCTAAACTGTCTTCATCAGCTCCTGTTCATTGCTCATAAGATTAAATTGTCTTTATCAGGAAAAAAGTGACTTAAAATTGAATAATGTTGTTTTTTGGGGAAAAGTATTTCTCATTCTGAATTACTGTCTGTAGGAAAGCAGAAAAAACATCCTGTTGACTTGTTAATAGTCATGTCTTTTAAAACACATATGTGTGTTATGCATTTGAAAGAAACTACTTAATGTAGAATTGCTTTTTATGTTGAGTTTTTTCTTAATTAAAATGTTGAATAATCATGTCCAAATGAAAGTGGGAGAATTAATCCACAACTGGTTGATTTAATCACTGGAAGATTTCTATTTATTTTCTACAGCCATTTTATACAGTTGGTTCTTAAGGAGGGGTGTGTGTGTGTGTGTGTGTATGTGTGTCTTAAAAAGAAAGCTGTTCTGTTTGCCAAGGAAAGTGAAACAAACTGAGTTATGCCCCTTCTACATTTTTGTTTTGTTCTTAATAAACCTTTTCATGTGTGTTGGGGAAGTTTTTGCCCTAAGATAATTTCAAACTTTTAATTATCAGATATGAGAAGAAGGATACAAGGTTTGAAAGAGATGTATAGTTAATTAGCAGGGAAACAAAATAGGGCAAAGTATTACCCCAAATCCTACGAGTTAGACTTTAAACTTCAGTAATATCAAAATCCGTTAGCACAGTGCCTGGTACATAACAAAGGCTTAATAATTTATTCTGTTGGTGGACTGGTCAGTTTCATGTTTGTGCCTGAAAGAAGAGCCATCTGAAACTCACAAATAACAGCGCTGTCTTCTTTTCCCTCCATGGCTATGTTCAGGTGCAGACCCACCTCGAAAACCCCACCAAGTACCACATACAGCAAGCCCAACGGCAGCAGGTAAAGCAGTACCTTTCTACCACTTTAGCAAATAAACATGCCAACCAAGTCCTGAGCTTGCCATGTCCAAACCAGCCTGGCGATCATGTCATGCCACCGGTGCCGGGGAGCAGCGCACCCAACAGCCCCATGGCTATGCTTACGCTTAACTCCAACTGTGAAAAAGAGGTAATTTATGTCTCCTCTCCTCTCCTGTTTTCTTATGCTAAGTAACTTGTCTGTTGAATATGATTCCCACACTTAACTGTGGACTCTAGTTTGTCCTTGTGGTCACATTTACCAGCCTTTGTCCCCGATTCACCGTCGTGGCTGTGGCATGCCAGCCTCTTGTCCCTGTCACTGGGTTGTTGGGTGTACGGCACATGACAGGAGACCTGGCCCTCTCCAAGTGAAACGTGGAGGCGAGGACACTTTTGCCACTTGCTTCTTCTTCCTTAGCTGAGTGCTTTCTTCTCTTCCATGCCTTTCAATTTATGAAGCAGTGAAAATGAAGAGAGAGGAGAAGGGGAGGTGGAAAAGGAAAAGCAAAAATAGAAGAGGTGTGGGACAGGCGGTTTAGAAGTTCCGCTTGTTGTGAATGTCTGGAATATTATTTTTATTTCTCCCTGAGTTGGGGGGAAAAAGCATGGAATGTGCATGGATGAATTTGAATCATATAGCACATGAGACTTTAACGGAAACGCAAAGGTTTAATTGCTGGATACATTTGTTTCAATAATAAAATTGCTGCTGCCCGTTAAATCTGCTTTGGTAAAGGCTGGATTGGAGACAAGACTCAAACTACCTTCAAGCTAATTGGTGCATCAAAATTTGGAGCATACGAATACCTGAGAGTTGTGATTTAATGCTCATTATTTCCGAATTATGAGATGATGAGCATCTCAGTGGGATTTACTGTACTATGTACTAAGAAGTGTTTATGCAAATTCAGAGGCAACTTTTCTAAAGTTGGATTGATTTTAATTTCTAGAGGGACTAAAATCTTTGCCCCTTTGCCCAAACCAACTGCTTTATTTTTCTGTACCCAAATTTGTCATCTAGCAAGATGATTTGACACAAGTTCTTCCTTCATTATTTCATCTCTTGGTCAGATTCCACTTTGTTTGAAAGCTTAGTTCATCTTGTTGCTGTGCCATCAGCTTTGTGTGAACAGGTCATTTAAAAAGTCATCTGCAAATCCAAGTTATAGGCTGTTTTTGCTTGTGTTTTGCAGGGATTTTATAAGTTTGAAGAACAAAACAGGGCGGAGAGCGAGTGCCCAGGCATGAACACACATTCACGAGCGTCTTGTATGCAGGTACTGAATGACTTGGCAGCCTGAGGATGTAACACTTTGTAATTAGAATCTATATTTGTGGTGGATCACACCTTCCTGAAAACTTAAGGATTTTTTTCCCCCATTGATTTTTTTTTTTATAGAGAAAGCTATGAACAGTGCCATTTTCTTCATAGTATCTCATGATTAAATAATGACAAGGAAGAATAAACTAAAACATGGTTTTCCCCTAAGTTGCTCCAAAGATTAAAAACTTCTTGAAGTACATAAATTTTAATAAATAAGATACGAAATATATAATTTAACATAATCAATGTACGTTATACAAATTTGTAGGTTAGCAATTTTTGTATTAGTAAAACCAAGATGTGTGCGTATAATCTAGACATTGTTTCCTAAATGGAATCTCATGGAGCATATATTTTGAAACTATATTAATTTAATAATATGTAATGGATGCTTTCCCAAGTAACTAAAGTTTCTTCTATTACATCCTATTTAATGGATATATAAATTATGCTATATATATTTATATATCTATGCATGTATATAGATACAGGAGAGAACAATAAGCAACAAAATTTTTTGCTTTTCTATATTTCCTGTCATCAACTTGCATTACTTTTGTTATAAGAGAAAAAAATTATTTTAAAATGCTGTTACATCAAGCCCACCAATTTTATTTTCTAAGAACAAAATTAAAAATGGCAAGGAAACTTTGTTCGTAAGTTTCCTAACCTATTTGCATATTTACCAACTCAATTAGAAAATCATCTCTTAAAGACAAACAAAACAAATAAAAGTAGTGTCAATAGAAATGGAACCTAACAAACAGTGGATAGTAGTTATTCAAAACTGGCCAATTATTTTCTTCTTAGGGGTCACTTAATAAGACTCCTTTTTTGAGTGTTTACTATATTCCTGGTACTTTGAACACTCCATACAGTTTGTCCTGAAATCATACAAGAATCCGTAAGACAGTAAATATTATTAACCCCCATTTTATAGATTGAGAAACTGAGGCTTTAAAAGATTGGAGGCTTTGCCCCAATCTAGAAAGTAGGAGAACTGGGATTCCAACTCAAACCCATGAATGTTGGAGTCTCTCCTCTTTAATGGAAGTGGCAAAAGAGATAGAAGAGCATCCCTGTTAGTTCTGTGATTTCATTGTGTAACTATGAGGTACCGTTAAGACCCAAGCACAGACATACCAACTAGCTCAAATATATAAGGTGTTTATGAAGAAATGTTTTCACAGACTTATCTTTGCAACTGCTGCAATGCACATGTAATCACTGTTGTTTATTATCATAACTGATGTTTTGGTACTTCAGAAATAAAATTGATCTAGTGGGAATGTCAGCTCCATGACTGTAATGATAACCTCGGCCTGGTGTACTCCTTGGGGAGTACCAAGCACACTGGCAGCTGTACAAGGAGAAACTTATTTTACAAGTCACTGTAAGATGGATGCAGGGATAGCCAGTGGCCTGCAAGACACAATGTCCACACTTCCCTGTGGAATCAAAGGGCAGAATTACCATCTGTGTTTTCCTTCTGCAAGAAAAGGGTATGGTCCATCGTCTTTGGGGGAAAAAAGGAAGTAGAATGACAGCTGTCATTCAAGATGAAGTGCTCTGGTACATCTTTCCTGTTTAGGGCAGGCAGTTTAGCATAGTTGTGAAAGCATGGGTAAAATCGTGGCTCCAGTCTTTCTTCAGTGTGTGACTTTGGGTGAGCTGCTTCTCATTTATTTCACCTGGGAAATTGCTGTAATAATAGTACCTGCCATGATAGGGTTTTCGTTAGGGCAAAAACTTAGCCTATGAAAATCCTTGAACCCAGTGCTTGGCAACTCATAATCACTCATTAAATGCTGGCTACAAGTATTATTCTCATCACCCATTAGTGTTAATGGCCTTCAGTACTATTTTATTTTAGTGGAAAGAAGACAGTTACTTCTTAGAATCTAACTAAAGACCATTATTGCTTTGGGTAAAGAAAGACCATGAGTCTCTTTTTAGGTTATGTTGCATAGTTTTATTTATTTTGTCTCTCTTCTGTTGCCCTTTTCCTACAGATGGATGATGTAATCGATGACATCATTAGCCTAGAATCAAGTTATAATGAGGAAATCTTGGGCTTGATGGATCCTGCTTTGCAAATGGCGAATACGGTATTGGTAACCTTTTTTGAAGTAGAAAATCTTGAGGTGTTTCCAGGGTTCTCTTCTTTTTTCTTAAACTTTTATTGTATCTTTGTAACTGGTTCACTGATGAAATGTATTAATAGTAAAATGGAGAATTATCTCAGGATCACAAATAAGTGACTTTGACATCAGAAATTAAGAAGTTTTTATGAGTTTATGAATAAGCCCATGATAAAACTCTACATTCCCTGGAGTCCAAGAGCAGTTTTGATAGGACATTATCCCTTCCAATTCCCTTGACATCTAATGCCCAACCCAGTACACTGCAGCCAAGGGAACCATTATGAACTGCACTATTCACAATGGTGCTCTAGTCAGCCTGAAAAAGGTTGTGCAGTTTTTCAAGAAGGTTTTTTCATATTCTTAGGTGATACAGGGACATTGAGGTTGCCCTTATCCAACAGCAAAATTTATTCCACCTTCAGTTCATAAACAAGTGGTCCTGTTTGCTATTATATGTTACTTGTTTTTCTCTGTAATTTAGAGACTTGCCTATATTGTTTATTTTCCTTCATTCCTTATATTTTAGTCTTATGTTACTGTTTCACCAAAGTCTTATTGCAGATCTTATTTAGTCCTTGCAATTATTCTGTGAGTCAAGTTCGGATGGTATCCTTGCCCTCAGTTTTAAACTGTAACTAGGTTAGACGGTCTTATGCAAGATTACATAGCTTGGGTGTATCAGAGCCAGGCCTGCTTGGCAGGTCTTTGAATGCCTTCTCCAATCCTTTTCTGTTTTCTCTGAGAGCAATGCTATGAGACTATCATATTCTTAATAATTAGTGTTTTAAAGACCAATATTTATTGAGGGGAAAGGGAAAAGGGGAGTTGTTCAATGAGTATGGAGTTTCAGATTTGCAAGATGAAAAATTCTGGAGATCTATTTGACAACAATGTGAACATACGTAACACTACTGAACCATACACTTAAAACTGGTTAAGATGGCAAATTTTATCGTATGTGTTTTTTACCATAATGAAAGTTTTTAAAGATATGACTAACTTCCAATAGTAAATTCCCTTGGCCAGGGGACAAAATAGCACTTACTTAGTTACACCAGAATCCTCAGAAAATTGAGTCTTATAATAGCACTTTTCTTTTTTTTTTTTAAATCCATCTCGGTCCAGTTCTTCAAGTTCACTGCCTTGAACTCATGTGAGGTGAGGACTTCCCTTGAAACCTCAAGCTTCTTCTGTGATATTTGGAGTTTGTCTACTTTCCACCCATTTAAACCCACACCCTGATTTTGGAAGAACCAGGTGTTCTGCCATTTTGGTACAAGTTTCCTTGCTGAACTATCCCAACCTCTTGGAATCCTTGGTTGGCTTTTGTGGAACCTTTCTGCTTACAAGTTGGTGCATCCCATGAGGCCAACTACACTTGTCTAGCAGTCAGAATCTTAGGACGAACATGAGCAAAACACTTGGGGAAGCATGCCCTGGGGAATTTATAAATATACCCAAAGACATATATTTACGTTACACTGCTGTAGCAGCATTAATTAGCAATGGCCGAGTCATCTCAAAAGAACTTTGCCATGAGAGTGGTCATTTTGCTAGTGGTGTCAAATGGGTCCCTGGGCATACTCAAGTGGGCTGTAGAATTGATATGATTCTGTAAAATCATTGATTTTTTTTGTAATGGCAAAGACCTTTGATGTCATTTGGTCTAACCTAGTACTCAATGCATTTGCCTTCTCTGGTTTGTTTTTTGTTTGTTTATACAGGATTTCATTTTGTTGCCCAGGCTGATCTTGAGCTCCTGGGCTCAAGTGATCTTCCTCCCTCAGGTAGCTGGGATTATAGGTGTGCACCACTACGCCTGGCCTGACCTTCTCTTGCATCTCCTTCATATTCTCCACAAAAAAATCAAGCCATCCAGCTTCTTGGAAGCCTCCAAAAAAGGATCTGTACTAGCTCACTAGGGAAATAGCAGAGCACAATGGTTAGGATTTAGAGATTTCTGACCAGATCTGGGGTCAAATCCTGAATCTGCCATTTCCTCTGTGACCTTGCATGTTATTTAGCTTCCTGAAACCCTACGTTTCCCCATCTGTAAAATGGGGCTGTTAAATATACCTATATCATGTGGTTAACTCACTTGATAAAGTAACTATAGTATTTAGCATTGGAAACATAAGTTGTATTCTAAATTATTAAGTATAGCTTATTAATTATAATATCAAATAATATTGATAGTATTTGTGTATTCAGCTGATCTTCATTGAGCCCCTATAATGTGTCAAGCTCTATGTTAGCTATCTGTGAGACATATTTATCTCACAATATCCCTCACAGTAAATAATGCTGTAAATTGCAGCATGGGTCCCAGTTTGCTTCATGGAGAACTTTTTCACATACCAACCCTTCTGAAGACAGTTGTCATGACCCCATATATGCTTCTGTCCTTTAGAATGAATACCTGGCTGGGTCCATGGCTCACGCCTGTAATCCCAGCACTTTGGGAGGCCGAAGCAGGAGGATCACTTGAGACCAGGAGTTGGAGATCAGCCTGGGCAACATAGAGAGAACCCGTCTCTATAAAAAATATAAAAAATTAGCTGAGTGGGGTAGTAGTACATACCTGTAGTCCTAGCTACTCAGGAGGCTGAGATGGGAGGACCACTTGAGCCCAAGAGTTCAAGGATGCAATGAATCATGATCATGCCACTGTCCTTTAGCCTGGGCAACAGAGGAAGACCCTGTCTCTAAAAAACACATTTAAAAATAAAAAAGTAGAATGAATCCTCATACCTCTTCATTCCATCTACATTAGCATTGAGGCCTTGTTCCTTCATTATCTGGTTGCTCCTAAACTATATTAAAGATTAGTTTAGTATTTATTAATATGCCTAATAGGTGGGCAGCACCGGGCAAGGTGCTGTGGATGCAAAGGTGACTAAGGTATGTTTCCTGTTCTCATAGGGGGTTCTCATGGGAGTTACCAGTCTAGAAGGGGGAGACTCTTTTAGCCCTTGAGGGGAGAAGGACAATTCAGGAGCAGAGAGGCCATCTCAAGGGAATTTCCAGATAAGAAAGATCCTCTGGGCAGAGTTGAATTAACTCCCAGACAGGAGAGGAGTCCCCTGCAGCCACCCTTAGAAGTCACTGACTTTATCCCGGCATCCACCTCTCTTCTATTTCCCCATGCTGGAAAGGCTAAATGTGACTCCATTAGAGTCTTCTTTCAACAAATGTATTTCAGCATTTTGCCATTAGGGGAAAGGCAATGTAACTTCAACATTAGGAGTACAGATTCTGAACCAGACATCTGAATACATACCCTTGAGTGAGTGATTCAACCTCTCTGCTTCTGTGTCCTTGTCTGTAAAATGGGGATCATAATAGCATCTACTGCAATAGAATTAATGGGAGAATTATAAGAGGTAATCCACAAAAAGCATTTAGAACAGTTGGGCCCTGATAAACTCTCACTAAAAGTTAGTTACTAGCTCTTATTCTTGATGAACTTGGGTTTTAGTTGTCAAAATTAAGTAACAAAGCTACTACAACCTATTAATATTTTAATTTTTTTCCCACAGTAAAGTTTAAATTTGATGTTCTTCATGTTAGGCATTTTTTTTCTTTTATTTGATTATTTGAAATGCTTTATTTCAAGTTAACTACTTAGAAAAAAAATAAAGTGGAAGGAACACTTAGAAAGGAAACTGTCCTGAGGGAATTGAAGTCTAGAAATAACTATTCTGAGAGCACAAGGGCCCTCTTGTACTATCAAAAACAAAGAATAAAAGTCCCAGTTTACTTGTGTTAACAGTGCTCAATTGATATTCAGAGAAGAGGACCATCCAGAGAGAAAAAATAATAACATTTTACAATTATCATTTACTTGGGAAAATATTCATTTTGGTGGAGCACAACATTGAAGAACTCAATTCAGACCAATATGGGGGCATAGACCCAGGCGCATCTTCCTTCAATTTTTTTTGTCCCAATTAGACTGTGGCTTTCAGCTGTCCACGGTGTAGTTTGTGCTCTGGAAGTGAAATCTTGCTATTTAGGTAAATGGCCTGGATAAAAACCCAACAAAGATGTGAAATACACATGTTAATAGAAGAAGTCTCTTCCTCTTTCTTAGCTCTTAAAGGTGTTATTTTGACCTAATTGTGATGTTAACTATATTTATGGGGGAAGTTTTCTAATGCAGAAGAACCAACCACAGAATCCTTTCTTTAAAATGCATGACTAGGAGACACATTTTAAATTATTTCCATCAACCTTCCTTTTAGTAGCTTCAGCAAATAAGAGCTGTTGATACAAAGAATATACACCACCATTTAGAACACAGTTTCTCAACTGTGGAACTGTTGACATTTGGGATGCATAAGTCTTTGTGGTGGGAAACTGTCCTGTGCGTTTTAGGATACTTAACAGCATCCCTGGCCTTCACCCACTGGATGTCAGCAGCAAATACCCTGCAGGTGCATCAACTGAAAATACTGCCAGACATTGATCCGGGGAAACAAAATCAGCTGTAGTGTAGAAGCCCTGACTTGGAATAATGACTGGTCACCTCAGCCTTGCAGATTCCCTGATTTCTGTTCCTAGATTTGCATTGCAGGCTGGTAAAAATTGTCTAATCGTTGACAATATACTTAGTAATTAACATGGCAAGTGGTTTTGTTGATCAAAGTGAACATTAGCTCACCTGTCAAAACTGTAAAGTGGGAATCCAGTACTCCCTAGAAAATTATAATACTGTGTTGTTAATCACAGTGGTTACTACTTGCTGATCACCGAAGTAACAGGCACTGTGTTTCACCTACTTTATCTCTATGAAATCTTATGAAAACCCTGTCAGATGAATGGTTGTTGCTTTTCAATTGGAGACACTAAGCCTCAGAGAACTTGCTTAATATCACATAGCAAGTTAGCAAACAGGCAGGATTTTAATCCAGGTCTCTGACTCCTAAGCACAGGCTATAAAGTTCTGCACCATTAATCGGTAGATTGGAGTATCTACATTTGGCTAATAAGCGGCAGGGTTTTTATTTCCTCAGGTCTAATTGGAGATGAATTGAAAGTTGCAGTTTCTAATTGGTTAATATCAGCATGTTGATACTCTTCCCACCCCCAGTTCTGCTGTTAACATGGGACCTGAGCCTCCAACCAAAAACCTCCATTTGGCAATGGCCAAAACCTTGGCTTTTCTTTCTGTAAAAAGCAGTAAGATGCCATACACGAAGTGCCATTTTAATTCTGTGCTTGGCCCAAAGTAGGCACCCAAAAAATGAGATGACCCCCAGCAAACTATTCTGGCATGCTTTCTGCTTCCCACTCCTAATCAGTAAGTATGGGGAAAGCAGCCGAAGCAGGAAATCTTTCAGAGAAGTAGATAGAGGGCTATAAGCTTTTTCAACTGGAAGTAATGATGTCTGACCTCAGTAGAGTGCCCAATGAGGCATCTTGCTGTAGGGATTTTAATTCATTTCCCTTATTGGTGTGCACTGTTGTCAATCAATGCTAATCACAGCAGTCCTTTCTGTAGTTTTTCACCTGTCTCAATCCATTTCTCACTAGGTATCCCCCACTTTGCTCTTTGTCTCCCCCACCCTGTCCATCTGGCTGTCTATGGCAGAAAGCATTCTCTCTCTCAGTCATGTACATATCTCTTCTTTAGAATATAGTTAGAAAATATGTTCTTGTCCAGAAGAAGCTTAGAATTAGATGTCTGTTCAACATAGGTCTATCAATGACTTGGAGATGTGTATCAGTTGCTATTATTTATCCCTAACAAATCATCATAATAACACAGTGAGTTTTGCATACAATTTGCATATGAAAACTATATATGTGATTTGCCTTTCTAGAGCAAGGGGGATAATTTTTCTTTTAGCTTATTGCTTTGAATTTTCAAGTCACATTCTTGGTTTGTTAAAACCCAGAAGCTTTCCCAAAACCTGAAATTCTCAAAAGATAGGGGAATAAAGCTTTGGAATCCAAGGAGTTACCAGACATCATGACAACTGTATAAGTTTAGTCTCTCTGGTACTTTACAGGGCTATTTTGAAACATGTGAGTGCCTTTCACTTTGTGTTAAATTGGACAAGAATAAAACGAAACACACACAGAGCAAGACTGACCCTGAGAAGGTGACCTGTTTCAAATAAAACCACTTAGTGAAATGATAGCTAATAATCAAAGTCACTTTTTATCAATTCCTTAGTTAGAGGGCCTTGAAATACAAGGGCATTTTAAATGACCACAATGCCTATTTTGTGCATGTGTATGGGGGTATGTGTATTAGGTTTTATGCATATACTATAAACGCTGCTTTCAAAAAGGAGCAAAAGAGGGAGTTGTATTCTGCTGGTTTGTCTGTCCTCCCTGCCCACCCCAGTCCTGTTCGAGCCAGTGTCTGATTCACCCATCAAGAAGCATCTTATTCCATGTCCATTGCCTTCCACCCAAATCTCTTTAGCTAGGGGTTTAATTCATAGATTATATGTTTAGAAGCCATCCCAGAAATTGATGCAATGGCTACCAATGAGGGGAAGCACATTTGACTCGTATTTTGTGGCATATTTTCATCTGTATGTTAGTGGTCATTTGACAGGATGCAAGGTACTCTGTTGAATACAGTTTTTACTAGATACCTCTCAGTCACTAAACACTTTAATCACACCTAAATGCTTTCTGAATGTACTTTTCTCAGATGTAGAATACAATTCAATGTGTAATCAAGAAACGGGAGGGCTAAACAATATAAAGTCTTACCCAGTAATCATGGTTATAGAAATTGTTTGAATCAGTCTAGTAATGGTGCATGTCTGCAAGTGGAAGGAGTGAGGTCACTCAATGATTTCTCCATAGTTACTATTTCAAACTGTATTTCATGGCATGGGAAGGGGATCAATTTGGGCCTTTTCTACAAAACAGGCCTATAAACTGCTGCAACCAGCTAGTTACCAAGAAATGCACATACACAACCAAAGGAGAGCTCGCTGCTTTAAAACATCCCATTCAGAACTAGAGGAAAAACTCTGATGCTAGCTTGGGGAAGGCTAAATATTTCTTTTACTTTTATTTTTTTAATTTTTTTGTAAGTGTGAATTTTTGCTCTCTTTTAAAGTCTGTGGGCTCCCTCTTGTGGCTTTGTGGAAAATTTCAATTTCAAGAAAATGCTTTTTCTCTCAAGGAAATCATTTCTTTTCCAATTTAAAAACAAACAAATAAATAAAAGCTTTCATTGCTTTTCCTTGTAAAAGGAAAAGAAGAAGAGGTGGAGACGAGAAGGAAGGAACAAAATTAACTTTAATGGAAAGTCCTATTTGGTGCAAAGGTCATTTTATATACAATTCTGTTTTACAATAATAGCCAACATTTCCTGAACACCCTCTGTATGCTACTAGTTGTACTAGATAATGTATTCACCACATTATTCATTGTCTCCATGCTCAAAATAAGCCCACTGGCTAGTTAGTGTAATCATTTTATGGGTGTGAGACTGTACTTTCCTCCCTCAAAGGGAGCTAGTTGAGGAGATCCTGTGACCCTCTTTTAATATCTTCAAGTGAATGAAAAAATAAACATCTCATATTTTCCTATTTTAAAAATGATTTTTTTGTATCAAATAAATTTTCTTAAATAAATCCTAGAGTAGGATCATAGTTTTTATCTGAAAAAACGTGGGAATTGTTCAACAGTTAATTTCTGTTACTGTTTGTCTCTCTCTAGTTGCCTGTCTCGGGAAACTTGATTGATCTTTATGGAAACCAAGGTCTGCCCCCACCAGGCCTCACCATCAGCAACTCCTGTCCAGCCAACCTTCCCAACATAAAAAGGGAGCTCACAGGTAAACACCTAACAAATGTACCTCTTACTGCAAATTTCAAGGAGATCCTTGAAAATCTCCTGAGATACTGGGAATCGGGGCCACAATTACTGCATGTCACCAATCACTGTATCTATGATGAAGGTCCCCTTTGCACTGGGGATAGTAGGCAACTCTTTCAGCTGTAATTGTCTCCACCCTACCTGATATGTATGTTTCTTACAAGCCCCTAGAGCCATTGGAGTTTGAGTTTTCCTTTGACACACATTCGAGCCCACAATTGGGATAGCATGAGAATATATTTCCTACATCTTCAGATGCTTCCTGTTGTCTTTTGCTGTATTGCGTGCAAAAGATTTATTACACAGAGGGGAAAAAATTATAAAATGGAGCAATGGGTATTATTTGTTCTTGAGGCAAGTGTGAAATTACCTATTTCTCTACTTTGCTTAATGCTTTAGGGAAGGCATTTATTTGGTCATTAAAACATGGTGGAAACTATATTAGAACTGGCATTCTACCATGGTGAATTTTATGGCCCTTACCCCACCCCTCCTTTTATTATTTGATCCTTGCATTCTGCAGGATTGGATGAATAGACTGAGAATATGGAATATGGATTTGGTACAGAGAATTCCTGTTCCAGTCAAGGGTGTCTTAAAAAATTTGTTTTCAGAAAATAAGCAGGAGAAAGATGTTTTTTAAAAACCGTGGATTTGAATGAAAAGAGTAACTAATAAGTAAAAACCATCCAAAGCCAAAACACAGTTAGTTACCCTACCAAAAGGAAATTTACTGCAAGACAACAACAACAGCAAAAGCAAGAATTGTCGGGCAGGCACAGTAGCTCACACCTGTAATCTCTACACTTTGGGAAGCTGAGGCAGGCAGATTGCTTGAGCTCAGGAGTTCCAGGCTGCAGTGAGCTGTGATCGCACCACTGCACTCCAGCCTGGGCAAGAGGAATGAGTCCTGTCTCAAAACAAAGCAAAACAAAACAACAACAATAACTTAGGAATCATTGAAGTGGAGGGTATGTAAGTCATGCTTCTGTGTGAGGAAAAAAAAACTAGAAAATGATTTGGATTGACCATCACAATTGAAAGAATTCAATTTCTGAGTTTTATATATATATACACACACACACATAGATATGCATATATATGCATATATACATGTATGTATGCATATATATATGCATATATACATACATAACACCCATATAATAAATATATATAGTGTATATATATGCTTCAGTAGCTATAAGTTATGCTAAAATGATTTCTATTTTGAGATAAAATTCTAAATTATGATAGTGTAATGCTTCAACTATCACTTCTGAAAAGGAAATAACAGAGCTTTCTGAATCCCAAGATTGGTCAAGTAACATTTTTTTTTTTAATTCTGTTTTGTTTTGTTTTGTTCTCTGTAAGGCAAAAAGCAGTCTCTTATCCCAGAGATCTCACAAGAGTTGCTATGCAAATAGAACTTTCCAATTGGAGTTGCCACCGAGTGCGTCTATTCCTATTTTGTTTGTATAGACTCAAGCTAGTAAACAGTTGTTCCTAAGTTGTTAGATGATTTCATTACAGCAGGTTTTAACAGAATCTGGCACTAACTTCTGAAAAAATGAGTTCATTCTATGAACTAGTGAACTAGTCAGAAGATACAGAGATCCAATTTGGGAGCTTTTTTTTTTTTTTTTTTTTTTTTTTTTTTTTTTTTTTGAGATAGGGTGTCTGTGTCTCCTGAGCTGGCGTGCAGTGGTATGATCACGGCTCACTGCAACCTTGATCTCATGGGCTCAAGTGATCCTCCCACCTCAGCCTCCCGTAGCTGGGACTGGAAGCGTGCACCACCATGTTGGACTTATTTTTTTTTATTTTTTGTAAAGACCAAAGCTGGTCTTGAACTGCTGGGCTCAAGTGATCTTTCCACTTCCACTTCTCAAAGTACTGGAATTACAGGTTCGAGCAACCATGCTGAGCCTCTATTCAGTTTTTATATCAGCATGTTACAAAGGCATCAAAAAAGGACTGAAAGCTTCTATGGCCTGAAAAGAAAATATATGAGACCCCTGATAATAAAGTATCAACAGCAAATTGACATAGTTTTCTAATTATCAATATCTTTCTTGCTAGTATCTATATATGTTTACAGTATGCTATAGATAATTTTTACTGGGTTTTTTTTACCATTTTATGGAAGCCCAGTTTTACATATTGTATATTTGATATATATTGCTTTTGAAAACATGCAAGCTTTTAAAAGATATCGTTTTAAAAAAAAGTATTTTACTTAGAGTCAAGTCAGATAAGCTTCTATATGTTTGGGAAATGAGATATTTTGTAGTTTACATTTTGTGCAACTTCAAACAGTTCCAACTTCTAATGACTTCATTCACGTGCACAGCGTGTATTTTTCCCACAGAGTCTGAAGCAAGAGCACTGGCCAAAGAGAGGCAGAAAAAGGACAATCACAACCTGAGTAAGTTGGTTTTATTTGTGTTCGTGACATTTGATATTAGAGTTAATATTCCCCATATATCAAAATGTTCCCAGAAATTCTGTAGAGGAGAGTTGATTTCTACAGCTGTTAAAATTATCTCTTCTTGTATTTGACAGAAACCAAGGTATATATTTTCCCCATATTTTATCTCAGATCAAATTGAATTTTGTATGTATACTTATTTTCAGTTTCTGAAGAGTTTTATTTTCTTGTTTATAGTGGTGGTTTTATTTATTTTCGCTCTCCTCTCTTCATCGGTTTTTTTTTTTTTTTTTTGGTGAGAGGGAGACCTTAAAAAATTCCAACTACCCAATTATAAGTGTTGCTCACACAGGAACTTATTAACAAAAGGGGATTAGGGGAGCACCTTCTCCAATGAGATTTGAAAGAAAAAGAAAGAAAGAAAGAGATCTGAAGGGGAGTAAATGGATGAGGTAGCCTCCTACATTTCTGACGTTATTTGTGACTTAAAAAAAATAGTCCTAAAGCATTTGAAATATTTTTTATGCATTTAATTTACTCTTGATCAAATCTTCAAATTGTCTCCTAAGAATACTTTAATTTTTGTTTAATATAAGCAAGTAAGACAAGCTGCACAGATTTTTTTTAATAAAGGGATTGAGCTTGGAGGTAGGAAATCGGGTGTGAATTTCTCATCTCATGGCCTCATGTTCTCTGTTTCTTGAATTGATTTTTAAGAATGTGAGTCATATATAAACACTTTCTCCTTATAAAAATGATAGAATAAGGCCAGAGTTCTCCTTTAGTCCCCAGGAATATGCATGTTGGTTTCATTTTGGCGTTGCTCTTCCTGACCTTTTTCTGTGTATTAAGAATATAGACACATGCACACAGAAAATAAATCATATGGATTTCTATGTTTTAACACAAACGGTGTCATATTGTCCATTGTATGTCGATTTTTTTCTACTGAGCAGTATGTTTTGAAGACCTTTTGCTGTTAGAAGTCTAGATCTAGCTACTTTTTGAAAACTAATTGCATAGTATTTTACAGTGTGACTGTATGATATTTAGTAACTTCCAAACTGCTGTGTGTTTATGTTGTTTCTAGTTTTTCCCTCTTATAAACAATACCACAGTGAACGTTTTTATATGTGTCTCTTTGTGTACAAGAAAGTTTGTTTCTCTAGGTTAGAAACGGAACTGAGAAATGGAACTGCTGGGTCCTGAGGGAGCTGGTTTTTACTTTAAGAGCTACACCCCTCCCCAGTTCTCATGTCAAGTGTAAGAAGCTCTCCTTTTCTTTTAACCAAAACAGATGAACTGTTATCTCCAAGGCCTCCAGCTTCTCAGTAATTTTACCCTAAGATATTTCTTCTTTTAAAACACCTTAGAAACAAAATAATTAGGCATTACCCAAAACTACTTAAGTGAAATGTGGAAAACTGAGTTGGATCTTGTCAAAAACAATAGATACTTATCATCAGGCACCTGAACTCTCAAGGTCAAGGTTGTCAGTAAATTGCAAACATGATCAGCTCAAACTCTGAAGGCTATGATGCAAGCTAAAAGTCTCATCCAACCATTGGGAATTAATAATCAAGGTTAGATTGCCCCTTGGTCAAGCTGTTCCTCTTCTAGGAATTTATTTTGTACGAATACTTGCCAAAATGTACAAAAGGATACATTCATTTATTATTCACTCATTCACTCAGCCATATATATACACACACACACACACACACATATATATATAGATGGGGGGGGAGAGAGAGAGAGAGAGAGAGAGAGAGAGAGAGAGAGAGAGAGCGAGAGAGCGCCTCTGTTTTGTGTGAGGCACTTTTCTACAATGTGAACCAGAAAATGAGTTTCCCATCCTGAGAAACTAGCCTTTGAGTTAGGGGTCATCTACCATGTATTACCGAGTGAGATGAACAAGGGGCAGAATAATCCGTATAATATCCCATTGTGTACAAAGAACACACTGGAGAGAGACGTGCTTGTGTATGTGTTTATATGGATGTATATGTGCATGGGTGACAATCTAGATACCACTCTTATCAGTGACAATTTGCCCAGGTATATAGATGTTGGATGGTATAAAGACTTGGCTTTTACTTTTTCTTTAATACACCTTTGTATTTTTTTAAATTTTTTACTAGCTTATATCATCTTTCTAATAAATAATTGGAAAGGGAAGTCACTGAACTAAAAACAAAATGTAGTACACCTAAATATTGACAGTGAAAGATGTCAGCTGTATGCTGGTGAGTGAAAAAAAAGATGCAGTCATTTTTAGTGTGATTCCACTCTAAATGTTTTGTTTCTTATTTAACACATATTTGTTGAGAGCGTACTATGTGCCAGATGCACACGGTTACTTGGAATGCAACAGCAAATAAAAATAACAAATAGATCAATGGGATACATGAATATGGGATGGCAGAAAGTTCCACATGGAGTCAAAGGGCAGGCAAGGGAGTATAGTGTCAGCATGGACTTGGGAGGTGGTGGATCAGTTTCAAAGAGGATGACCAGAAAGTCTCATAGGTAAATCTGAGTCTACCTGAGGGAGGTGAGTGCAGTGCCATTCACATATCTGGAGGTACAATGTTCCAGGCTGGTGGAACAGCCATATGAAGTCCTCCAATGGGGCATATCTGGCTTGCGTGAGGAATAGCAAGGAGCCAGAGAGGCTAGAGGAATTTTATGATTATTATGTGCTTAGAAAAAAATAAGAAGAAAGTATCATACTTAAGAGTTTTGGGGAAGGTTAGCTACTGGATCAAGGACCCCATAATTCCTTCTTCAAAACCACTGACCATCACTTAGGGTTTCTATTTTATAGAAGTCTAATGGTAGGACTTCATATTATATAAAACGGATTTCATCATTGGAATAATCCCTCAGCCAAAACAATTTATATTGGGAAAGCAGGGAATCACATTATCTAAGTATACAGACTATTAGTGGATCAAAAAGAAACATATATTATGGTATTTAGAGTAAGTATTAACAACTTCATTTTGTTAGACTTCAAATTATTTGGAATTTATTTGCTTGACTACATTAATTAGAGACATTTATCATCTCATATGCCTTATTATGTCATCCTCCCCTAAGAAGATGATAATTGAACTTACACCTAGATTTATAAAATAGGAATGCTGTGAAGATTCATGGTACAGCTGAAAATACTAGACTTCAGTTTTAGGGCTGTGCTATCCAGTACAGCAGCCATTCACCACCGGTGCCTACTCAGCCTTGAAATATGACTGGTCCAAATTGTGATGTAAAATTGAAAGTGTAAAATGTGCCCTGGATTCCAAAAACTTAGAATGAAGAAAAGAATGTTAAGTATTTAATTTGTAAATGTTTACATTGATTGCCTGTTAAAATAATAATATTTTGGATATAATGGATTTAATAAAATGTTAATTTCATCTCTTTCTTTTACTTTTTAAATAGTACTACTAGAACACTTAAACTTACATATGTAAATTATATTTCTGTTGGGTAGCACTAGGCTAGAGCATGGGTGTTTTGTGTGGCCCATGAGTTAAAAATGTTTTCTACAGTTTTAAATGGCTAAAAAAGGCCGGGTGCAGTGGCTCACGCCTATAATCCCAGCACTTTGGGAGGCTGAGGCGGATAGATCACTTGAAGTCAGGAGCTCGAGACCAGCCTGGCCAACATGGTGAAACCCCCTTCTCTACTAAAAGTACAAAAATTAGCCAGGCATGGTGGCGTGTGCCTGCAGTCCCAGCTACTCGGGAGGCTGAGGCACAAGAATCTCATGAACCCAGGAGATGGAGGTCACAGTGAACTGAGATCGTGCCACTGCACTCCAGCCTGGGTGACACAGCAAGACTCCATCTCAATAAATAAATAAATAAATAAATAAATAAATGCTTAAAAAAAAAGCGACATGAAAATTATATACAATGAAAATTTCAGCATGACAAGTAAATTCTAATGCTTTTCATTAGATTTGCCTTGCAAAAAATTGTACTCATATGTTATATTTTGAATTTTATCAGTCAAAAATGTGTGGAAATTTGTTTTCCCTCTGGTTAAGTAAATATCTGCATAATATCCTCAATTTTGCTACTTATCCCACAAAACCACAAGTACTAACTTCCTGGCTCTTTGCAGAAAGTTTGCTGACTTCTGCTCTAAGGGGTTAGGTTAGAATTTGGGCTGTTCACCAGGTATTGCTGGATGTCCTTGCCAAGTCCCTAATAACAGTATCTCCAAGGCAATTTCATTATTTGTAACTGAGGATAGTAACTGATTTCAGGGTTGCTGTAGGAGCAAATGAGAAATCGTATGTATCTAAGGGCTTTGGAAATGATAAAGAAAGGTAGCTCATTTTTAACTGCAATACCAAAACATAGTAAAAATAGGGAAAAAGTAGGTTCAGGTTTCCATTGTCATGACCTGAGAAGTTAATATGCACATGCCTTTAATGAGATATGCTAAAAGCATACATGGTACTGTTACTAATAGCCCTTTCCTGTGCTCTTTTCTTGAAGTTGAACGAAGAAGAAGATTTAACATAAATGACCGCATTAAAGAACTAGGTACTTTGATTCCCAAGTCAAATGATCCGTGAGTACAATTGCGTGTTAATCTGCATCATATATTTTTCGGACCTGAATGTTTTTTCATATGTTGTAAAAAATGCAGTTGTAAAAACTAAAGTAAAGAAGTCTCTCCTCTCCCTTTGGTTCTGTTCCTAAATTCTTCTTACACCTTTCTTTTGGTTAGTCTCATCAAATTAAAATTTCAAGACAAAAGCATTGAATTGTACAAAATGATCTTTGGACACTAGATGCTTTGGTTGTGAGGAGGTGGCTTTCTGAAACCTAAGAATTCTTTGCAAACAAATACTGAGCTTAAAAAATATTTCCTTTAATGATTCATGCAGAACAGAACTTTCAATAGCTGTTAAAGCTAGATTTGTTGACTGCTCTTTGACTTGTATAGTATCTCTAAATAGGCACTGATGAACAGACAGTAGAGACTTCAAGTTTAATGATACTCAACAGACAAAAAAAGGTCAATTGCTTTTATGAAAACTTGCCTGCTCTTTGTATGTTTTACCATTGTAGGGGAAAAAAGTAATGTTTTAATCCTCTTATTAAGTACAGGTCAGCTAATTTGGATTTCAGCTTTTGGTCTCTCTTTATCCACCCTGCCCCCTTCAGAGATAACAGCTGTAAAGATAATTTTCTCAAGTCTTTCCTACCAGCCTATAGTTACCTGCAACGTCAGCAGATAGGACAACAAACACACAGTTTTTATCCATTAGAAATTGGCTCATTTGAAGCAAGGGGCTAGAAAATATATACATTTTAATGGCCCCCACAGGCATTCTGTGAAATTAGCCTTTGAATATGACCTTTTAGCTACCTAATAAAATGTAAAGATGAAATCAAGTATTATTCATGCAAGGCTTATTAAATTTGCTATTCACATTATTGTTAGAGAATTTGTAACAAAATAAAATAAAACCATTACCTATTGTGAGGTGGTTTTGATGAATGTACAAGCACAATTCCATCTTCAATGTTTTGCTTTCCCAGGTTTCAAGGAAAGGCATTTTCAAACCCGAAACATTTCAGATTCTCAGTTCTGCAGCACAAATGTATCCTACTAAAGGGCTGTGACCTTCATTTCCTATAGTCAGTCTTGCATGATAGTTGAAATTGAATTCCCATTTTCCTGTTCTTTATCAGCTTTCACTTTTTAGCATATTCCTTTAAACTGTAGCATGTGAATCTCTTTAGCAACATTTTATGAAATTATGGGGCTTCAGTGAAAGCCTCTATTTGCATATCTTCTTTCCCCATTGTATTAGAATACTTGCGGGTTTATAATCTGAACTGATAATGATCTTTAATTGTAGGCATTGTTTTAAGATAAAACAGACTATAATCTATATGGTAGTTTTCCCACACCAGGTTTCTAGAATGTGCCTTGGGGCTGCTACTCAGACGCAGTCTCATAGACTGGGGTCTCTGCCCAGTACCTTTTCTCCCACCAGAGCAAGTCTGCTTTTGTTGATTTTATATAATGGAGATCTATATACACTATTGTGTGAAAAAAGAGTCCCTCTTATTACTGAACAAAAAAAGTTTGAAAACCCTTTCTTAAGCTCAGAAGCATAATTGATTGATTGGATCTCACAAGGATGTAAAACCCAAGATAATTGGTTGAAACAATCACTTCTTTTAAACTGAGTGACCCCTCACATATCCCAATTCTGATTTCTCATCTTGCTGGCCTACGTGAAGCATCATTTATTTTAATTACATTTCTCTCTGGCTGCTAAAGTTACTTCTCTTACTTTGATCTTAGCTCTGAATATGAAGTCTGTGCTCACTCTGAGTATCTCAGGATGTTCCCCTGGGTTGCTATCTTTGGTGTTCAGACCCCAAGGACCAACCCCAGGGAATTCTCTGGGGGCTGGAACTGTCCCTTTTATGGGAGAACTTCTGTTTTGTTCTTAATGTAACCCATATGAGGATCAATTACTTGGTGACTTGTTTAACGACCCTCTATTCACCAGTTCCACCTGATACTTGTAGATGAGGAAATGGATAGAGAGAGGCTAGATAGCATGCCTGTGATAATTCTTGATTAAAAAAAATAGAAGGATGCTGAGTTTATGCCACAAACAATCTAGTAGTGCGATCTCACAGATCTGTTTTACCATCGTTTACTCTGACTGAGTTAACTTTTATAGTTTTAGAAACCTATAACTGTTTAATATAATGTTTAAGGAAACTGTAATCAACAGACCTAAATTTAAGTCCTGACTCTACCATATGGTGCTATGTGGCCTAGGACAAGTTGAATTGTCTCTGTTTCAACATGTGCATGAAGTCTCTATCTTACAAGGTGCTTGTCTGGGTTAAGTAAGACAATGTGTACAAACTGGGTGGGCAACACTAGGCACGTGGCAAACACTCATGAATGGTAGCTATTATTAATGTATGATTATCTCATTTTCAAAATTGAATGCTTTTAAAAAGGACACAATGGACTTTGGGGACTTGCGGGGAAGGGATGGAGCGGGTAGGATGGGGGTGATGGATAAAAGACTACAGGTTGGGTGCAGTGTACACAGCTTGAGTGGTGGGTGTACCACAATCTCAGAAATCACCAATAAAGAACTTATCCGTGTAACCAAGCACCACCTGTTCCCCCAAAACTATTAAAATTAAAAAAAAAAAAATTTAAGTTCAAAAAAAGAGATATGGAATGCTTTGAATATTGAATTTTCATTGAGCCTCAAATCCTAAAAATGTCAGTTTTCCTCCATTTCCATTGTAGAGACATGCGCTGGAACAAGGGAACCATCTTAAAAGCATCTGTGGACTATATCCGAAAGTTGCAACGAGAACAGCAACGCGCCAAAGAACTTGAAAACCGACAGAAGAAACTGGAGCACGCCAACCGGCATTTGTTGCTCAGAATACAGGTACACGGCCTAAGTTGTGTAAAGTTTACTGCTTGTTACCAACCTCAAGACAGTAGAAAGATGGATATAATGAGCCATAGGGGAGTTGACTTACATGATCCTAACACAGTCAGTCCTTATTATTTGTGGATTCTGTATGTGTGAATTTGCCTACTGGTAACCCCAAAATCAATATCTGTGGCACTTCCACAGTCATTCTTGGACATGTGCAGAGTGGCAAGTTTGAGCTACCCATGGCACGCATTTCCAGGTGAGGTCGAATGACCCTGCCCGAGGCTGACTGTCTGCTTTCTGGTTTCAGCTCTCATCCTCTAAACAAGCGCTCCTTTCGTGGTCTGTTCAGTGCTTTCTACATTATTGTTTCTGTTGGTGATTTCGCTGTTTAAAATGACCCCCAAGCATAATGCGGAAGCAATGTCTAGAGTTCCTGAGGGCGAGAAGGCCGTGATGTGTCTTACAGAGAAAACACAGGTGTTGGATAAGCTTCTTTCCCGCATGAGTTACAGTTCTGTTGGCTGTGAGTTTAATATTCACGAGTCAACAACATACATTACATAAGGTGACCTTCAACAGAAACATACATATAACAAGATTAAGTGTTGTGACTAGGGTTTCACAGGAACCTAACCTGTAATTCCCCTGGGAACAGTGCTTCAGTGTTCACCCATTCAGTGTTCACAGTGACTTTGTAGAACATAAAAAACATAAGCACTGACTATATATGTTAAATAAGAAGATGCCTTAGTATTTGCAGGGTCTAGGAAGCAGTTGATGATCAAAGTCTGTGTTTATAAGGAACTTGGGGACACCCAGAGGATCTTATATTAAGGACATAATTCCTGGAGATAGTTATAAATAGTAGAATTGTAACATATATCTTTAACTTAAACTATACACCCTTAGAGGAAGACATACTAATTTTATTAATATGTACAAGTTGTGCGTCATCCTGTTCAGTGGGTACATGCGCGAGTGTAAACAGGAGATGGGGAGTTCCTCTTCAGTGTCAGCTCCTGGAACTTCTCTCAGGTGCTCAGCCTCTCTTGTTGGGTGAAAGGGCACTACTTCCTCTGAAATGATCCTCAAAAACAGACTCCCTGTATAAACCAAAGGGGGTTTGTGAGGGTAATTTTAATTTGCTGACTTTGAACAAAACCTATCTGTAAGAGTCAACGACACCATACCTTCTTCTTGAGTAGGCTGACCCACTTTTTACTAGATTTTGCCAAAAAGCAAGGGTTGTCTTTCAACTTTTCCAGTACAACTGTTCATGGAGTTATTTTACGCAACAGCAGTGAGAAGTATGACACCCTAGAGACCATTGTGTTTCACCTAATGGTGTTCCTCCTGGACGCTGAACTTTTCAAACAGAGCAATTCACTTATAATAATGGTCTCCAGTCTTCTGAATGCTTATATTTTGAAATTTCACATCTCTCATTCACTGCAGCGATTCCTCAGCTGCGGGACGGGGAGGTGGGAAGCCACTTCCCTGTTGGAGTGCATTTTAGGACTCTGGGTAGTGAAGGAGAGGTTGTGTGTAATTTGAAAGCCCTCCTTTCCCCTCCCCTCCTCTACTTTGGCTTTGGTTGTTGGCTTTATGTTCTGTCTCTTCAATAAGTAGCTATAGGTATTTAATCTCTTGAACGTAGTCTACCTATTTATAAAAGCAGCTTGTCGGCCGGGCGTGGTGGCTCACGCTTATAATCCCAGCACTTTGGGAGGCCAAGGTGGGTGGATCACGAGATCAGGAGTTCAAGACCAGCCTGGCCAAGATGGTGAAGCCCCATCTCTACTAAAAATACAAAAATTAGCTGGACGTGGTGGCAAGCATCCCAGCTACTCATGAGGCTGAGGCAGAGAATCTCTTGAACCCAGGAAGTGGAGGTTGCAGTGAGCCAAGATCACGCCCCTGCATTCCAGCCTAGGTGACAGAGTGAGACTCCATCTCAAAAAAAATTAAAAAATAGAAATAAAAATAAAACCAACTTGTGGCCGGGCGCAGTGGCTCACGCCTGTAATCCCAGCACTTTGAGAGGCCAAGGCAGGTGGATCACAAGGTCAGGAGTTCGAGACCAGTCTGGCCAACATGGTGAAACCTCTTTACCAAAAATACAAAAAAAAAAAATTAGCTGGGCGTGGTGGTGGATGCTTGTAATCCCAGCTACTCACGAGCAGGAGGCTGAGGCAGGAGAACCCGGGAGGCAGAGGTTGTGGTGAGCCAAGGTTGTGCCATTGCACTCCAGCCTAGGCTGCAGAGCAAGACTCCGTATCAAAAAACAAACAGAAAAAGCAGCTTGTACTAATGTGTCGTTTCCTTCTACAAGTATTAAAATGTAATAACTATTTTGAAAGAGTAGCTAGGTTTTGTTTTATTTTAGGGTTCCAAACATGTATATTCATATGAAATACGAATATTGTGAAATATGTGCATTGGAAATTCCATGGTGACGATATCTTGATTTTCTTCCAATGACGATGTGAGGCAGCCTTTAGAACTTTTGCATATCACAGAAAACATTATTAATTAGGAAAGTTCTGCGATGCAATTAAGCCAGAGTTCTCTAGATGAGATTTATCACCTTATTTAGAAATCTGAGTAATGCTTTAATCAGCTGATAAATATTTTTAATTAGACAACAAAGGATTAGAGTAAGATGTTTGCCTCTTTTAATCCAACTTTATTATTCTTTTTCTGAAAAGACAATCTGCATGTGTGGAAGTGCTGTTCTTATTAGCATGTTGGTGTAGACTTACAAGAGTCCATGTTTTCAGTATGGGCCTAAGGGCTTTCTTTCATTTTCACTCTAAGTGATGCACGCAAAAGTTTTCACAGAAGAAAGAGCATGAATCCTTAATATCAGTGAAACAGCCATTTTATTAAATAGCCCAGGGCTTTCCAATGATGCCTGAAGAAACTTGTGTTTCTGGAGATTATTTAAAGGAACTTGAAGGTACTTGTGTGACATCTCAAGCTCCTGGCTTTTACTCATATTGCATCCAAAGAAGGATTTTGCAAACCCAAAAACCTTGAATTTAGACTGAAACATGGCTTTTCAAGCACATATGTTTCTCAGCTTGTGGGCAAAGGTTGAGAGGCCATGTCATGTGGAGAGTCCTTCCCCTCTCTGATAAGGAAAGGTGACTTGCTTCAAATTTGTATTCTCTTTCTACGTATTATTGTTTCACATAGAAGGGATAGCATTGGAATGGAGAAGCAGAATGCTTATCAGGAATCAATTACAGTCTCTATGGTTCATTTTAGGAATGCCCAGGGATATACTCAGAAAGGAAAAAGAGAAAGAGCTTGCTTGGAAGGCATTTTGCAATGAGATACAGGGGGAATCAATGGCATTTAGTAAGTGTATTACTCAGTTAGTGCGGCTGTAGTGAAGTGCCACTGACTGGGTGGTAAACAAGAGTTATTTTCTCACAATTCTGGAGGCTAGTTGTTGTCCAAGATCAAGTTGTCTGCAGGGTTGGTCCCTTCTGAAGCCTCTCTCCTTGGCTTCTAGATGCCCGTATTCTCCTTGTGTGTTCACATGGTCTTTTTTCTGTGTGCATCTGTCCCAATCTCCTTTTCTTACAAGCACACCAGTCCTACTCGGTTTAGGCCCACCAGTATGATCTCATTTTAAATTAATCGCCTCTTTAAAGGCCCTGTCTCCAAATACAGTCACATTCCAAGGTAGTAACGTTAGGACTTCAACATTCAAATTTTTTCCAGGACACAATTTAGCCAATAATAGGAATGTGTGTGAGGAAGGAAAGGAAAAAAGTTGTTCATCTTATAGATGAGAACTTACTTGTTGAGATAAAAACATACTTTCCCTTTGCCATCGTGAAATGGGTTAAATGATGCTTCTAAAACTTTAGTTACTTGCATAGAACTTTCACAGCTTTTGCTATCACTACCAAAACTTTTTAACTTCATGGCACTCTTAGTGTTTTAGCAAGCTTTTTACCATCCCCCTAGACCAAAAGAAATACCTACTCGTTTTGTTAGGTCCAAACAACTTATTAAGTATTTAGGTTCTAACAGCTTGGTAGCCATTTGAAAAAATAAAACATATAAATTGAAAGGAAAATAGCATTTTTATTTTGTTATTAAATAACCATATTACTTACTAACTGGATGTGTGTGCCTGTTGGGCACTGCACAACTTCTAAAGTCTCTTGGAATCAGACTGGACACCACCGCCCTTGTTGCCCAGTCCACAGCGATGTTCATGCGAAACTTGTTTTTCTTTCATCACAGCAACCGCCAAAAGCCCAACTCTGCAATGATATGATGTACTTGAAGAGTATATAGCACAGTCTGATGCTGAAAGAGAACTATCTTGAGTTTAGTAGTTCTCAGGTAGTATTGCCATTTCCCTTGAAATGTTAGGCTATCTCCAGTGCTCTGTGAGTTCATTGGGGACCTCAGTGCACAGCTGAAGGACCATGAAACTATGTTACTCTTTACTGAATATGTTTCTTTTTTCTTTTCTTTTGCTTTTCTTTTTTTTTTTTTCTTTGAGATGCTGTTTCACTCTTCTTGCCCAGGCTGGAGTGCAATGGCGTGATCTTGGCTCACTGCAACCTCCACCTCTCAGGTTCAAACGATTCTCCTGCCTCAACCTCCCGAGTAGCTGGGATTACAGACGCGCACTACCATGCCCGGCTAATTTTAGTATTTTTAGTAGAGATGGGGTTTCACCATGTTGACCAGGTTGGTCTCGAACTCCTGACCTCAGGTGATCCACCCCCCTCGGCCTCCCAAATAATATTTTTATCAGCTTGCATTTAAAACTTCATTTTTGTATTTTTTTAACTTATCCTCAGTGTGAACATTAATATCTGCGAGAGACCATCTCTCTCTGTTTTTCATACATAGTCAAATCTATAAAATACCTAAAACTTTATTTCATATACTACCAGTGGTACGTCTACTATACTTTGGAACATACAGAGCTTATTAATTTAAAAGAACAAAAAACTTTTATTTTGAGGATTTATTGTTTTCCAAGTATCTGATTTTAATAATAGACTTTATTTTTTAGGAGTTTTTGGTTCGCAGTAAAATTGAAATGATGCTGCAGCTATTTCCCATACACTTCTTTCCCCCAAGCACGCACGGCCTTCCCCATTATCAGCATTCCCTACCAGAGTGGCGCATTTATTAGAATCAATGAACCCACAGTGACAGTTCATTTCCCTCCAAAGTCTATATTTTACATTCCCTCTTGGTGTTGTACATTTTGTGGGTTTGGCCAAATGTCTAATGACATGCATCTACCATTACAGTATCATATAGAGTGGTTTCACGGGCTTAAAAGTCCTCTGTGCTCTGCCTGTTTCAGTGTTTTATCTTTACTCTTATTATAGGAACTTGAAATGCAGGCTCGAGCTCATGGACTTTCCCTTATTCCATCCACGGGTCTCTGCTCTCCAGATTTGGTGAATCGGATCATCAAGCAAGAACCCATTCTTGAGAACTGCAGCCAAGACCTCCTTCAGCATCACGCAGACCTAACTTGTACAACAACTCTCGATCTCACGGATGGCACCATCACCTTCAACAACAACCTCGGAACTGGGACCGAGGCCAGCCAAGCCTATAGTGTCCCCACGAAAATGGGATCCAAACTGGAAGACATCCTGATGGATGACACTCTTTCTCCCGTTGGTGTCACTGATCCACTCCTTTCCTCAGTGTCCCCCGGAGCCTCCAAAACAAGCAGCCGGAGGAGCAGTATGAGCATGGAAGAGACGGAGCATGCTTGTTAGCGAATCCTCACTGCACTGCATTCACACGAACTGCTTCCTTTCTTGATTCGTAGATTTAATAACTTACCTGAAGGGGTTTTCTTGATAATTTTCCTTTAATATGAAAATTTTTTTCATGCTTTATCAATAGCCCAGGACATATTTTATTTTTAGAATTTTGTGAAACAGACTTGTATATTCTATTTTACAACTACAAATGCCTCCAAAGTATTGTACAAATAAGTGTGCAGTATCTGTGAACTGAATTCACCACAGACTTTAGCTTTCTGAGCAAGAGGATTTTGCGTCAGAGAAATGTCTGTCCATTTTTATTCAGGGGAAACTTGATTTGAGATTTTTATGCCTGTGACTTCCTTAGAAATTAAATGTAAAGTTTAATTGAAAGAATGTAAAGCAACCAAAAGAAAAAAAAAAAGAGGAAAAGAAATCCATACTAACCCTTTTCCATTTTATAAATGTATTGATTCATTGGTACTGCCTTAAAGATACAGTACCCCTCTAGCTTTGTTTAGTCTTTATACTCGCAAACTATTTAAAGAAATACTGTATTCCCTGTAAAAGGAAAACCAAAAAAAAAAAAAAAAAAGTAGTTCCCCTTTTTCCCAATGAAGGATTTGTCCTTGGTTTAAGGAAAACATAACTTATACCAACTGAAACTGAAGGAGTTTAGACCCAAGGCTCTGGAATTTTAAAAGTCCCCCTAATTTTGCTCCTCCTTTTTATTTCCTGTGCTTGTTACAGTTTTTTTCTTTCATCCCATGAGTGGTTGGGGGGATTCATTTTTCCAATAGAATCAATATTTTATTTTTTTTGAAATGGAAAAATTAATGTTTCCCCCTCTCAAAAAGTAAAATATTGAGGGAAGCACTTGAAAAAAGATGTTTTTACTATTTTTTTTTTTTTTTTTTTTTTTTTCATTTTTTTGCATTTTTGGATAGAAAAACCAAACTGGGCATATTTCTAATTGGCTTTACTATTTTATTTTAAATTATGTTTTACTGTTCATTTGATTTGTACAGATTCTTTATTATCATTGTTCTTTTCAATATGTTTGTATTAATTTGTAAGAATATGCATCTTAAAATGGCAAGTTTTCAATATTTTTACAACTCACTGGTGGTTTTCCGCATTCTTTATACACCCATGAAAGAAAACTTTTATGCAAGGTCTTGCGTTTAAAAGACAGCTTTGCGAATATTTTGTAAATAACAGTCTCACTCAGAACTGTTTTTGGACACATTTAAGGTGTAGTATTAATAGGTTAAAACCAGGCTTTCTAGAAAGAATAAACTTACATATTTATTTTTAGGATATGAAAATAGCAATATTCTTGGACACCAATAACCATAGTGTTAATACGCCCATTCTGGTCATTTAAATTGGGGTTTATTTCAGCAAACTTGCTGAATTTATTTTTGAGAAAGAAATACTGTATTGGCAAATTACTGTTACTTGATAACAATGTTTTAACAAGGAGCAATGTTGTAAAGTTAGTTTCAGTGCATTATCTACTTGTGTAGTCCTATGCAATAACAGTAGTGTTACATGTATCAAGCCTAGATGTTTTATACAGATGCCATATAGTGTTATGAGCCAGGCTGTTGAATGGAATTTCTCAGTAGCAGCCTACAATTGAATAGCAAGTGGCATAAAGCATATCCATTCAGAATGAAGTGCCTTAAATATAGCAGTAGTCTTTTTTGGACTAGCACTGACTGAACTGTAATGTAGGGGAAAGTTTCACGATGGTATCTATAGTCAAGAGGAACATGTAGCATGGTGCCTATGTAGACAATATAAGAGCTTCCAATTTTCCTTCAGATATTTTTAATATTAAATATATTTTAGTGACAGAGTGCCAACTTCTTTCATCAGGAAACCTTATTCAGGAGGGTTTTTAAAAAGTGTTTAAATGTCAAATGTGAACTGGTGATGGGTGATGGAGGGTTCAGAGAGGAGTGATTGTCAGATGTGTGAATGGATGGTTTAGGTGAAAATAATCAACTGCATAGTTCCCGTGCACGCTGGGCAATGAGAATCCTTGGAAACATTGGTGATGCTATCAGTTTTATAGCTTTATTACTTAAGGGGGTAGGGAAAATTAGTTCCCATTCTTTCAACCCCCTTAACTGTATAGCTGTTTTCCTAGAATAGTGATGCAAATCTGCATGAACAACTAATTGTACCATAGTGTTCATTGATACAATCATAGCATTGTCTATTTTTCTCTTCATATTTATATGGGGGGGAGGGCACTGGATGCAAAAGTTGAAGATCATGATGCTATGATGTTAGTTTTCCTTAGCTGATTTTGAGGGTTTTTAAAAATAAAGCAAGATTGACTAACCTACGGCCAAGGGAACAGGACCATGGTTAAGCAACCATATAGAAAGCTTTGTTGAAAGAAAGTATGGCATCTTGTACCACTGCCCTGACTGTTGCAACTCCTAACCTTGCCATTGCCTGCCTCCCTGTCCCCTTCTCCTTAAGAGACAATTTCTGCAAGTGGCAGGTGAGCAAACCCAGGAGAATGCTGCAATCTTGGTGGTGGTTTTATTTATTTATTTTTTGCCAAATAGAGTGTGGATTCGTTTTAGGGGCTAGTTAAGCCAAGAGGCAGTGGTTTGGGCTTGTTGTTTGTAACAAGAAAATGATCCACACCACTCCCCCCATTCCCGGGTGCAGAATTGTGACTCGGGGTTGGGCCTCTGTATGGAGTGACCAAAATGCCAAAATTGTCTGTCTGCCTCTGAGTAGGGCAATGGAAATACCAAACCTTCTGACTTTGCCAAAAAGCATACAAGCAACCTGGTCATACATAGGATGACAAAATTCTTTCTGGTTGTTTTTAAACAATAAAGCAATAAGAACAAATACAATACATAGGAAGTTAAAAGCACAAAGGAATGAACTTATTAATATTTTGAAAATGCACTGGGAAAAAGTTGATGTCAATAACAGTATAAAACAGCCCTATTTCTTGATAAAAATGACAAATGACTGTCTCTTGCAGATGCTTGGTACTGTAATGTTAATAATAGTCACCTGCTGTTGGATGCAGCAATAATTTCTGTATGGTCCATAGCACTGTATATTATGGATCAATATTAATGTATCCAATGAAATAATCGACTTGTTCTTGATAGCCTCATTAAAGCATTTGGTTTTTCACATAGTGGTGGCCTATTGTGTTAATGCCAATTTTGAATGTTATCTGCCTTATCAAAAAATGGTAGCGCACATTTTCTTCTGATTTAATGAATAACAAATTGCATGAAAATTTAGAAAATGCCAGTAAGTACTTTTTTTGTTTAAAATGCCATTCTAAGATGTTACTTTTTGGTTTTAAACATTTTGATTACTTTTGACTTACACTCAGATGAGCTATAATTATGCAGCTTTTTTATCCCCCTCTGAATTTGGGGAGATTTTAAACTCCCAAATGCCAAGACTTCATTTTAGATATAGGAGTTTTATTTAAAATGTTTCAGTGAGAGGTGGCTTTAAAAAAGAGAAATTGTCAGAGAAACCCTTGCATATTTACAGAAAAGATATTGGGTTTTTAAAATACAAATTTACAATAATGAAAGCTTAATATACTCAGGCTGCCAGCTCCTGGTTGCTTTTTTTTTTTAATACACTACTTAAGAATCATTTGATAAATGTT
>NW_016828021.1:1369443-1380935 GCF_001698545.2 Rhinopithecus bieti
CCAAGACTTCATTTTAGATATAGGAGTTTTATTTAAAATGTTTCAGTGAGAGGTGGCTTTAAAAAAGAGAAATTGTCAGAGAAACCCTTGCATATTTACAGAAAAGATATTGGGTTTTTAAAATACAAATTTACAATAATGAAAGCTTAATATACTCAGGCTGCCAGCTCCTGGTTGCTTTTTTTTTTTAATACACTACTTAAGAATCATTTGATAAATGTTGGATTTGAATTGGAAAGTGTCAGACAAAACATGTCTTTATTCCCTAGCTAGACCTTAAACTTCTGCCCTTTTAAAAAATATATTCTGGTTTAACCTCTGGAGAAAATGAGCAAGAAACTTCCTGTAAGGCTGCCGAGCTGACTGTCAGCTTTTTCCTAAGTTTAATTTTCTTCTTAAATTGTAATATACAGTAATGAAGGCCTTTCTTTTTCAGGCCTATTTGAATTATTTTATTTTCCCTAGAAGTACAACTGCAGGACCCCTTAAAAATATGTAAAAGTAGGAAGATTTCCTTTTGGAACAAGAGAGAATATTCTGGACAAAATCAAAAGCAAGTAAGCTGAAACTTGGGGCTTTTCATCTCCAGGGGATCTACAGCAATACCTTCACTCACATTTCTGTCCTGGTATTTACCAGTAAACAGTCATTTCACAGCCCATAAGGATCCTTCATCTTTAGCTTCCACCCCCCCACACACACACAATTACGTGTTATAATGGTGTTACCTGAAGATTAGACATTTGCCTGCAATGTGTATGACTTCATTTGATATCCACAGACTTAATTTCTTAAAATTTTATTAAGCCAATTCACTTTCAAATAAATTACATCCATTCAGTCACCACACATGGCCTCTCAGTTAATCTTCCTGGGTTTGAAGCTTATCTCTGCCCACATCTTGCTCTGTGATTTTGCGCAAGTTATTTGGCCTCCCTGTGCCTCAAAAGTAGCTACCATATAGTGGTCTTGTGAAGACCATTCGAGTTAATAATGCTAGAATTTGTGCTTGACAGCACATAGTAAATGCTCAGTAAAAGACAGCTTTTCTTATAATAATCACCTTCATTACTAAAATGGAGAATACTTTCTGGACCAACTAAAATCATTATCTGTATTAGCAGTGACATGCACACCACATTTGGCAAAGCACTGAATTACAACATAGATTGAAGATGTGTGTAAACCGGCCAGGGGACAGAGCCCCAGGCTATTTTGGAGAATGGAACCTTGCTGTTTGTAAGACCTAGGATAGGAATATTTTAGAGAATTAATAATAACCTCAATGTAGCACATTAAAATATCTTCAGCACAAATGACCTAAAATTTAAATTGTTTTAAACCTGTACATTCTGCATGTATGCTTCTGCCATGAGAATAATTATATTATTTTCATAAAATATGCCTTACTGAAGCTGAAATCTTTATTATATTCTTTTGAAAAATTAAACTTTTTAATCCTTTGCGATATACACTGATATACAGCTAAGAGTGGTGTCTTGACTGTATCCTGTCTTCAGTTTCCTATCAATATTGAAATGTTTTTCAGGATTTTATTTTCAATTGTACTTACATTTGATGACTTCTTTGGAAAACTATCTGAGAAGTTAATCTTCTTAATCCAGCCTACATAAATGAACTGTTAGAATTACCCTGTTTTTATTTTTTTGTGTATGCCAAGATTTAATGCATAGCCAAGTAGCATGAGGAAAGCTCCTTTAAGAGGAGTGTTGTAAAGTTAGATTTTCATTATATTTAGAGAGAAATGGTGATGATCTCTTAATTCTTTGCTGCCACATCTGAGGCTCAATAGCAGTGGCTTTATGTCTGTACCCATAATAACATGAATCCATAATACACATCTGAACAGAGTGTAAGTGAAGAAGCTTTGATTATCCTGGTTTTTCCAAGAGGCATATATCCTCCTCCCCTCAAAAAAAGTGTAGAGTAAACCTGCCATATTAAAATTGTCAAGGTCCTGTATATAGCATAAAATGTAGACATGGTTAATTGTATTTGTGTTCAATATTTGTAGGTCTTTTGAGCCTATTACCTATACCAGATTCACTGGAAAGTGATACGAGTATACACAAAACCAAATAAATTTCAGCAACACATCTAAATGGTAAAGACAGTTTGCTTTTGAAAAATTTGCATTTTAAATTTCTAATTATGGAGTCAGTTGAAGATATATCCAAATGGGTGCAATTGTCACTCAAAATTCCTTACATATTATTCAGACAGCAAAATCTATGTAAATAGAAACCACGAAACTAGTGTTTCCCAAACTTCACTTTATGGAGCTAGTTCCACAAGCTGTTGCACAAGTTGCTTTGAGGAATGGGGGTTTGGAGGTGGGCTGGGGTGGGGAAATGCTATACTGTAGTTAATTTTGAGGAAGTTAGCTTTGGGAAATGCTGAGCTAAACAAATTTGAACAGGTATCTCTACAGCAAGGCTTCTCACATTCTAAATTATGCTAATGGGATTGAGAGTTTGTGACATTTCCCGATCTTGTTTGGCCACAGGACTATGTGTGTGTGTGTGTGTGTGTAAGATACCTGCTAATTGTTCCAAAGAACACCATTTGGGAAATTCTGGAGATTTTACATAAATTATTTAAACTCAATAAATATATATTTTTTTTGTTTTCCTAAGGCAAGTATGCTTACATTTGTTTATGATTCCACAGGTAGAAGTCATTGTCATTAAAAAATTATTACTCCAAAGAAACAAATTGGCTTAGGTTTTCATCTCCATTGAAAATATAAAATTCTGATTAAGGAACATATTGGCATTAAAAAATTGTTATTCCTGAATTTAAAAAGTAACATGTTTTCATTTTCAAAGAAAATATTCACTCTGGTTATGCACATGTTCAATGTACTTTTTCTATAAGTGGTAATGTAAGAAGTTCTTTATGTTGAATGTCTCCCACATCTTTAAATATGGACAACCTAATGTTTAGGAAATATTTGGTTTATAACTTTAGGTTCTGCTCACTGGTTTTTGCTGGAAGGACATTAGGAAGAATTGTATGGTATTCAGAATTGATGTAGGCTTGTCAATGACTCTTTTTCAATGAAGGGAAGTCCTGACAGATGGACCAGGTTGTATCTCCAAAGTTCGGTTGTTAATTGGTTATAGGCCAACCCACAAGAGCTATATTAATTCTTATATGCCTGTAGTATATTATAGGACTTACTAAGATTGTTCTAGCATTTAAACACTGTATTACGAAGCCCAAGGGAAAATACATTAACACGTCTTTTCCACTCCTTACAGATGAGATCACAGATTTCTTTCATTCAATGTCTTTTAAAAATACTGTTCAGCCCTCACTCTTCGCCTAGGAATAAACGGTGAACTGAGGAATTTCACTCCAGTGGAATGAAGGAATTTATTGGCTCATATTACCATAAAGTCCAAATGGCAAATATAACTTCATGTATGCCTGGGTTCAAGGGCTCAAACAAGCATTCAATCTGCCTGTCTGTAATTTTCTTGGCGCCAACCTCCTCTTGGAGGCAGGTCTTCTCCATGAGGTCCCCTCTGGCAGTTTCAAAGTCCTGTAGACAGCCAGCACCTCTTTCCCAGTTGCTATGGTGAAGTCCCTATAGTAGTTCTGATCAGGCCTACTTGGTTATGATCACCATAACCCAAAAATGGAACACACCAGTGGGCCAGGTCTGGGTCATATGTCCACTCTGCCAGATTCACTCAGCAGCACCTAAACCTTGTGGACCAAGAGACAAGAAGGTGGGACTCACTCAGACTCCAAAGGGTAGTACTGTTCCCAAAGCAAGAAGAAGAGGAATAGTAAGCAAAACAACAGATATTCATTGCTTAGACTTCAAGAAGACTGAGCAAACTCTACCCTTGCCAACCTTTTGCCTTCTCAGATGCACAAATTTGGAAGGTTTTTCTTCCTTTACCCTGAACCCCAGGGTGATAGAAAGGGAAGGAAGGGAGATACTAAATCCCTACAGCTGCATCTCCCTCTTCCTCATTCTTCATAGCTCATTTCTCATAACCAGCTCTCTGGCTCTCACCCCCTACTCAGTTCTCTACCAGACAGAGATCCTAAGACCCAAGTTTTGCAATAAAATACAGTTGTGTGCCACATCATGATGTTTCGGTCAATGATGGATTGCATATGTGATGGTGGTCCCATAAGATTACAATGGAACTGAAAACTTTCTATCGCCTAGTGACATCGCAGCTGTCATGCCGTGAGCTCAATGCATTACTTACATGTTTGTGGTGATGTTGGTATAAACAAGCCTACTCCACTGCCAGTCATAGAGAATTATACCACATTCAATTATGAACAGTAACATAATACTTGATAATAAATGACTATATTATGGATTTATGTATTTGCCATTTATCATTATTGTAGAGAGTACTCCTACTTTTTAAAATAGCAGGTCCTTCAGAAAATATTCCAGAAGAAGGCATTGTCATCAGAGGAGATGACAGCTCCGTGCATGTTCCTGCCCATGAAAACCTTCCAAGGGAACAAGATGTGGAGGTGGAAGACAGTGATATTGATGATCCTGACCCTGTGCAGGCCTAAGCTAATGTCTCTGGTTTTGTCCTTGTTTTAACAAAAAAGTTAAAATTGTTTTAAAATGAAAATAATAAAAGCTTATAGCATAAGAAAATGATTTTATTTTATTTTATTTTATTTTCTTTGAGACAGAATCTCACTTTATCCCCCAGGCTGGAGTGCAGTGGCCCGATCTTGGCTCACTGCAACCTCCACCTCCCAGGTTCAAGTGATTCTCATGCCTCAACCTCCTGAGTAGCTGAGACTACAGGTGTGTGCCACCATGCCTGGCGAATTTTTATATTTTTTGGTAGAGATGGGGTTGCGCCTTTTTGGCCAGGCTGGTCTCAAACTTCTGACCTCAACTAATCCACCCACCTCGGCCTCCCAAAGTGCTGGGAATTCAGGTGTGAGCCACTGTGCCCAGCCAAGCAAATATTTATGTACAGCTGTACAATGTGTCTGTGTTTTACACTGTGTTATTATGAAACAGTCAAAAAGTTAAAAGCATCAAAAAGTTTATAAAGTAAAACATTATAGTAAGCCAAGGTTAATTTATTATTGAAAAAAGAATTTTTTTGTAAATGTAGCCTAAGTGTACGGTATTTATGAAGTCTACAGTAGTGTACAGTAATGTCCTAGGCCTTCACCTTCATTTACCAGTCACTCATTGACCCGCCCAGAGCAACTTCTAGTCCTGTAAGCCTCATTCACGAGCCCTATACAGGTATCCTATTTTTAAAATCTTTTATACAGTACTTTTACTGTACTTCTTCTATGTTTAGATGCACAAATGCCATTGTGTTAAAACTGCCTACAGTATTCAGTATTCAGAGGACTCACCAAGCACTCACTCCTCTAAATACAAATGAACTCTTACTTCTGTCACTTCTAAAGCCTACTTTGTTATTAGGATGTTTTCAGTTGCCCACAGCAGAAACTAAACTCCATTTGGCCAAAAAAAAAAAAAAAAAAAAAAAAAAAAAAGAAAAAAAACTCCAGGGGTGAAACTCAGAATGATGACTTCAGGTGCTCAAATGGCCACTACATGCATGCATTGCTCCCTCTTCTTAGACCTGCTGTCCTCTGTGTTGGCTTTATTTCTAGGCAAACTCTCCCTATGAGGTGGCAAAATGGCTAATGGCCCCAAACACAACCTTGCAGTTTATCAACCAGCCTGGAAAGAGTGTTTCTCTCCTCCCAGAGTCTCACTGGCCCAAACTGGCCAGTATGTTTAATCCTGGACCAGTCATTATTGCCAGCGGCATGGAATACACTGACAGGCTATTCCTAATCATAGTTTTACTCACTGGGCTAGGATTGACTCTGCCTTTTTGGAGGAGAAGGAGGCAGCCCTAAAAACTGAGAAGCCCTCATCCAAGTTGTCCTTTCTGCCTGTGTCCACCTGCTTTTCCAACAGTTAGCTCCTTATCTTTCAGGTTTCAGATGAAATTTCACCTTCTCAGAGAAGAGGGCACTGACCACCTCACATAATAGAAAAGAGACTCTATTTGCCTTTCCTTAACATACCATCTTGTTTATTTCCTTCATAGCCTTGGGTTGCCTTTTCTCCTTCTCCTTCTCCTTCTTCTCCATCTCCATCTCCTGCTCCTTCTCCTTCTGCAGCTCCTTCTCCTGCTTTTCCATCTCCTGCTCCTTCTCCTTCTCCATCTCCTTCTTCTTCTACTGCTTGGGCTGGTTTCTTGTCCCTTTCATAGAAAATATTCATATTTGTGATCAGTAGACAAGGGTTGGCAAGTTTTGCCACAATATTGTCAATAAGAATACAGTCTTATTTTAAAAAAATAAGTAAATGAAAGTACCAGGTTAAGAGAATCTGCTTGCTAGGACTGTGGAAATATTTGTTTACAAGCAGCATGTTATCACATCTCATTTACATGAGTTCTTGGGAGAATAAAACTTCCACGTGAATTAACTTACAGATGGCTGAACTTAGTGCTTTAAATGGCCAAAATTTTATTTTCACTATTTTTGATGATAGGCTTTCTTAAGTGTATGATTCTCTACCTCTTGAAACAGACTATAATGAATATAATTTTACCTGTGCGTGATGGCTCAGGGTCATCTTTAAGATTATTATTCCATTGAGCTGTAACACAATGGTGTCCTTGGGGGCTTCAGAGATGTAATGCAGGTTTTGGTCCCTGTGTAAAGAGGCCCTAGAGAGCAGCACTTTTACCCCATCTTCTTTCCTCCCAAACCCCTTCAGATTTCATGCTCCAGCTCTGCTGTGGGCTTGAGAGAATTGCTAATCCAGTTAAGTCTTTAACAGTTAACAGAATTGTGTCTTGTATAATGAAAATGTGCCTCGTGTAAATATCTGGGCATTCTGCTGCCTAAGCTGCAATGCATAAGCTTTAGTGCTTTGATTTTAGCTATGAGGAAATCTTTTCCTCCCCTAGTTGCCTGTTTTCTTGACTGCACTTTGGCTAACTAGAAGTTGCTGGATCTGTGACCTAGTTAAATAAGTTTTTCTATAATTAGAAACACAGGTTAGACTTGTTAGGGTCATGAGATTTCATTTTGTTAAGCCACTTGTAAGCCATTCTTTCAACACTTTGTAGAAATTCTAATAGGTTAGTCCAACTCAGACAATGAGAGGGTCAGCAAACTGTTCTGTAAAGGGCCAGGAAATAAATAATTTAGGCTTTTCAAGTCAAAAGGCAAAATTAAATATATTGTGTTGGTGCTTGTATAACAAGAGAGAAAACAAATTTCCATCAATTTTTCATTGACGAAATGCTAAGTATAATAATAACTGAATATCATTCTTGTAATACAACTCTACTTTGAAGAGGAATAGAATTCTTTCAGGGGAAAAATAACATTTTGATTAATTGCGGTTCAAAGTTCCTGTCCCCTAGCCTCAGATTGATTGTAAATGCTTATCTGTAAAAGCCACTCTTAACTCACAGGCTGTTCAAAAACAGGTGGCAGGCCAGATTTGGCCTGCAGGCTATCTTTTCCCAACCTCTGGACTGTGGCAGTCTAATGTCCCCCGATGACTGTTTTCTCTTCTTCATTTTAGCAATAGAATGCCCTAAATTGTAGCTCAGCACATAGCCATACTGCCAGGTTCCATAGTTCCCAGCCTCTGTTGTAAGTAGGTGTGACCCTATCATTAAATGCTGCATAATGGGATGTGAGCAGTCCTCCATTTCTTCCTATTTTCTAGGAAAGAGTGAGAGCTGAAACAGCTTCCTTGGACCAGAGATAAATGTCCTGTGTTGGATATGGTGGAGCTGCTTCATCTTGTATCTCCAGAATACTGTGTAGAAAAAAAAAAGAAATGGTTGTCTTATTTAAGATCTGTGTGATGGTTAATACTGAGTATCAACTTTATTGGATATAAGGATACAAAGTATTGATCTTGAGTGTGTCTATGAGGATGTTTCCAAAGGAGATTAACAATTGAGTCAGTGGGCTGGGGAAGGCAGACCCACCCTTAATCTGGTGGGCACAATCTAATCAGGTGCCAGCACAGCTAGAATATAAGCAGGCAGAAAACATGAAAAGAGAGACTGGCCTAGCCTCCCAGCTACATCTTTCTCCCGTGCTGGGTGCTTACTCCGCTTGAACATCGAACTCCAAGTTCTTCAGTTTTGGAACTCGGACTGACTCTCCTTGCTCCTCAGGCTGCAGATGACCTATTATGGGACCTCATGATTGTGTGAGTGAATACACACACACACACACACACACACACACACACACACACACACACACATATATTCCATTAGTTCATGTATATATATATATGTTTTTTTCCATAAGTTCTGTCTGTCTAGAGAACCCTGATTAATACAGATTTTGGTACCAGGAGTGATCCTAAAGGAACAGAATATTAAGGATGGAGTTTTTTAGTCGGTTTGGGGGTTTCTGGAGTTGGCTGCTTAATATGATTAGACCCAAAAAATGCTAAGGACTCTACCTCTAATAGTACGGAGAACACCACTGATAGTCCTTGGCATTAGCCATTTAGAGTATTACTCAAAATAAATGCATTTGACATTCCCAATTCATCGCTAGTGAGAGGCAAAGAATTTAGTGACTCTATGCATAATAACTTTGACCATATATAGAGAACCAAAGAACATAATGAAGCTGGTTGTTGCTCCTAAGTTCAGTGAGCAAAGTGATTAAAGAAAATGATGAACTCAGGGATTCTGTGTCCCGGCTTCAGAAGCAGATACTGAGCCTCAAATCTGCTAAGATTGCCCAGAGTGAAAGTCTTATCTTCTGTAGAGAAAGAGCTGAAATTGTGGAAAAACAGACACAAGCTCTTATCATATAAGTGGCTGACCTACAAAAAAAGGTGCATGTACAGCTTTACCAGGTGTCTACTGTTGAAGTGAGGGCATTGATTGGAAAAGAATGGGACCCTGCAACTTGGAATGGGGATGTGTGGGAGGACCCTGATGAAGCTAGGGACACTGAGTTTGTAAACTCTGATGAACCCCTTTTGCCAGAAGAAACAACTTCCCCATCCCCAGTAGTGGCAACATTCCCTCCCCAACCCATGCTGCCATGAGCCTTTCTACCTTTGTCTGAAGAGATAAACCCTGTGCTGCCTGAGGCAACAGCGATGGCCTCCCCTGAGGCAATTGCCAGGCAAGATAATGTTGATTCTCCTGAAGAACCACCCCCAACATCTATAGATCTATAACTAGACTAAAGTCCTGGTGGGCCCCTAGAGGTGAGCTTGAGAGTGTGACCCATGAGGAGGTATGCTACACTTGAAAATAATTGCTTGAGTTTTCTAATTTATATAAACAGAAATCTGGAGAACAGGTGTGGGAATGAATATTAAGGGTGTGGGATAATGGTGGAAGGAACATAGAGTTGGATCAGGCTGAATTTATTGATTTGGGCCCACTAAGTAGGGACTCTGCATCTAATGTTGCAGCTTGGGGAGTTAAAAAATGTTCTAATCATTTATTTGCTTGGTTAGCTGAAATATGAAATTAGCTGTGAGTGAACTGGAAATGCCTGATCTCCCTTGGTTTAATGTAGATGAAGGGATCCAAAGGCTTAGGGAGATTGGGATGGTGGAGTGGATTAGTTGTTATAGACCTACTCATCCCAGCTGGGAGGGTCCAGAAGATATACCCTTGACTAATGCTTGTGAAATAGATTTGTGAGGGCAGCACCTGCATCTTTGAAGAGCCTTGTAATTGCTCTTCTCTGTATGTCAGATCCAACAATGGGAACCACAGTCACTCAATTATAAAATTTAAATACAATGGGAACAATTGTATCCTGAGGTGGCAGGGGCCAAATGGTGGCACTCAACTGTCAAAGGCAAGGTGGGTGTAGCTATCATAATGGACAGCAGAGGCAAAGCAGCAATCAGAATAGTCTGATTCCTATAGAGCTCTGGCATTGACTAATTAATCACAGTGTTCCTATAAGTGAAATTGATAGGAAACCTACTGCATTCCTACTTCATTTATACAAACAGAAAACTTCTAGGTCAAATGGACAAAAGACTAATTTGAATTACAAAACCAGAGACTCATGGCCCCTCAATCAATTCCCAGACTTGAACCAGTTTACAGACCCAGAATCCCTTGAATGAAGGGAAGGCCGGGTCCCCTTGAGAAAGGACCCCACTACATTACCAACAATTTATGCAGTGAATCTTTCTCCCATACTTCCCCAAGGAGACTTATGGCCTTTTACCAGGATAACTGTGCATTGGGGAAAGGGAAATGATCAGACATTTAGGGGACTGGCTCTTGGATTCTAGAGGACCCAAAACATCACTGTGGTCCTCCAGTTAAAGTAGGGCTTATGGAGGTCAGGTAGTTAATGAAGTTTTAGCTCAGGTCCAACTTATAGTGGGTCCAGTAGGTTCCTGGACCCATCCTGTGGCCATTTCCCCAGTGCCAGATGCATAATTGGCATAGACATACTTAGCAGCTGGCAGAACCCCCACACTGGCTCCCTGACTGATAGGGTGAGGGTTATTATGGTGGGAAAGACCAAATGGAAGCCATTAGAACTGGCTCTACCTCAAAAAATAGTAAGCGAGTAACAATATCGTACCCTAGAGGGATTGCAGAGATTAGTGCCACCATCAAAGACTTGAAAGATGCAGGGGTGGTGATTCCCACCACATCCCTGTTCAAATCTCCCATTTGGTCTCTGCAGAAGACAGATGGATCTTGGAGAACGACAGTGGATTATCATAAACTTAACCAAGTGGTGACTCCAATTGGAGCTGCTGTACTAGATGCGGCTTCATTGCTCGAGCAAATTAACACATCTCATGGTACCTGGTATGCAGCCATTGACTTGGAAAATGCCTTTTACTCCATTCCTATCCATAAGGCCCACCAGAAGCAATTTGCCTTCAGCTGGTAAGTCCAGCAATATACCTTTACTGTCCTACCTTAGGAGTATCTCAACTGTCCTACTTTGTGTCATACTCTTATTCAGAGAGATCTTATTCAGAGAAATCTTGATTGCTTTTCACTTCTGCAAGATATCACACTGGTCTATTACATTGATGACATTATGCTGGATCCAGTGAGCAAGAAGTAGCAAACACACTGGACTTATTGATGAGACATTTGTGTGCCAGAGGATGGGAAATAAATCCAACTAAAATTCAGGGACCGGCCGGGCGCGGTGGCTCAAGCCTGTAATCCCAGCACTTTGGGAGGCCGAGATGGGCGGATCACAAGGTCAGGAGATCGAGACCATCCTGGCTAACACAGTGAAACCCCGTCTCTACTAAAAATACAAAAACTAGCCGGGCGAGGTGGCGGGCTCCTGTAGTCCCAGCTACTCGGGAGGCTGAGGCAGGAGAATGGCGTAAACCCGAGAGGCGGAGCTTGCAGTGAGCTGAGATCCGGCCACTGCACTCCAGTCCGGGCGACAGAGCGAGACTCCGCCTCAAAAAAACAAAACAAACA